>NC_090191.1:3704003-4004003 GCF_024679245.1 Pseudorasbora parva
CGCTGAGCTGCAGATGAGATGAGATTTATAGACAGGATAAGAATCATAAATCAGGCTCAGACCTGAGAGTCAAGCGCTGAGCTACAGATGAGATGATATTTATAGACAGGATAAGAATCATAAATCAGGCTTAGACCTGAGAGTCGAGCGCTGAGCTGCAGATGAGATGAGATTTATAGACAGGATAAGAATCATAAATCAGGCTCAGACCTGAGAGTCGAGCGCTGAGCTACAGATGAGATGCGATTTATAGACAGGATAAGAATCATAAATCAGGCTCAGACCTGAGAGTCGAGCGCTGAGCTACAGATGAGATGAGATTTATAGACAGGGTAAGAATCATAAATCAGGCAACAGACCTGAGAGTCGAGTGCTGAGCTACAGATGAGATGAGATTAATAGACAGGATAAGAATCATAAATCAGGCTCAGACCTGAGAGTCGAGTGCTGAGCTACAGATGAGATGAGATTTATAGACAGGATAAGAATCATAAATCAGGCTTAGACCTGAGAGTCGAGCGCTGAGCTGCAGATGAGATGAGATTTATAGACAGGATAAGAATCATAAATCAGGCTCAGACCTGAGAGTCGAGCGCTGAGCTACAGATGAGATGAGATTTATAGACAGGATAAGAATCATAAATCAGGCTCAGACCTGAGAGTCGAGCGCTGAGCTACAGATGAGATGAGATTTATAGACAGGATAAGAATCATAAATCAGGCTCAGACCTGAGAGTCGAGCGCTGAGCTACAGATGAGATGAGATTTGAGATGAGATCTCGTTCTCTGTTGAGGATCGGACGTGTTTTTTCTGTTGGATGGTCTGTGGCTTGTAAACTAACGCTAGCGGCTAGCTAGCGGTCTCCGTGGGCATCATGGCTTTCCTCAGATACTGTGCTGTGGAACTCAAGAACCTCAATGCTCACATCGTACCGAGTGTCGCTAGCTTTGAGGCGATTAAATCTCTTCATCTTTTACGCCGCCCTCGCTATGTGCACAGGGCTGCTCGACACAAGTTTGTTTACATGGAGACATCCCAGGCTATTCCTGTTCTTCGGTCTCTCACTACTCAGCGACGACGTCATCAGAGCGAGACGCACCCACACCTTTTCAACCTACGGCCCATAGAACGGGCTGTTGATGACGTTATCACTCATTTCAACATTCCTGTTCTGAAGTCTGTTTCATTTATGCTCCAGAACACTCGCTCACTAAATAATAAAGCCCCACTTATTCATGACATTATTACTGACAGGAAACTGGATTTTCTGTGTCTAACTGAGACCTGGCAGAACCAAATGGATTTCCTTGCACTTAACCAAGCTACCCCCCAAGGCTATAGATACATTCATAGGTCTCGTAGTTCTGGACGTGGCGGAGGGCTGGCTGTCATCCATAATGCTGATTTCAAAATAAAAGAATTTCCAGTACATACGATTTCATTTGAATGCATTCACTTTGCTCTGTCTGGGCCTCTGCAGCTACAAGTGGTCCTTATTTATCGCCCGCCTAAGGTTTCTGCTAGCTTCCTGCCTGAGCTCTCTGACCTTCTTGCTTTGATCTGCCCAACATCTCCAGCTACCATCCTACTTGGTGACTTTAACATCCATGTTGACTCCAGTAATGTTCACGCTACAGATTTCTTGTCATTATTGGACTGCTTTAATTTTACACAAAATGTCAGCGGCCCCACACATGCTAAAGGTCATACACTGGACCTGGTGTGCTCCTTGGGCATTACCCCAACCCATCTACAAACTATTGACCTGGTCGTTTCTGATCACCTTGCAGTCATGTTCTCTCTAACTGTGTACAACACACACAGGAAGTGTAAGAAGAAAAGGTCCATTGTATATCGAAACCTTAAAAAAGTATCCATAGAAAGCTTGTCAAACACTCTTGAAGGCCATTTGATCAGCTTTTCTCCAAACTGTACTGTCGATGACTTGGTTAATGACTATAACCTGGCCTTGTCACGTAGTCTGGACTCCGTTGCTCCCCTCATTACTCGATCTGTATCCTTCACCTGTCCTGCTCCATGGTTTACTGCTGAACTCCGCCTCATGAAGGCCACAGGACGGAGGTTGGAGAGGTATTACAAAAAAACTGGTCTTATTGTCCACCGGGAAGCCTATAATGACCATGTTAGGAGCTACAAAGATGCTCTGTCCAAGGCCAAAAATGACTATTACTCTACATACATTGGCAACCTACAGCATCATCCTAAACAGCTCTTTTCCACTATCAATCGTCTGCTCCGCCCACTTGACAACCCTTTGCCATCTGACATTCGTGGATTATGCTCCAGTTTTCAGGATTACTTCCGGGAAAAGGTGGATTCTATTCACCAGCAGCTACAGCAGTCCAGCACCACTCATTCAACATCCCTCCCGCTGCCTGACACAAACTTCACAACTGTCTTCACACCGGAGGACTCCTTTTCCTGTTTCACCATGATCAACACATCACAGGTTCTGGAGCTAGTATCAAAGGCAAAGGCTACGACCTGCAAACAGGATCCAATGCCAACAGTACTGGTTAAGGCTTGCCTTTCAACTCTGGCTCCCACCCTTGTCAACATCATCAACACCTCATTGTCTTCTGGGGTGGTCCCCAACAGCTTTAAAACTGCTGCGGTAATCCCTACAATGAAAAAGCCTGGTTTGAACCATGAAGATCCAAGTCACTACCGCCCTATCTCCAACTTACCATTCATCGCCAAGGTATTGGAAAGGGCTGTGGCTTCCCAACTCACACATCACATGCTACAGCACAACCTCCATGAACCATTCCAATCTGGTTTCAGGACACAGCACAGTACTGAGACTGCCTTAATCAAAATCACAAATGATCTTCTCATGGCAGCTGACTCTGGGCATGTCAGCATCTTAATACTTCTTGACCTCTCTGCTGCCTTTGATACGGTTTCGCACGTCATTCTTCTCAATCGCCTCTCAACTCTCATTGGCCTCACTGGCACTGTGTTCTCCTGGTTTAAATCCTATCTTACCAACAGGCAACAATACATCACCCTTAAGGACATTTGCTCTGGACTGGCGCCGGTCTTACATGGTGTGCCTCAAGGATCGGTACTTGGCCCGCTACTGTTTAATATCTATTTGTTGCCTCTTGGGATGATCATCCGTAAACATGGTCTACATTTTCACTGCTATGCTGATGATACCCAGCTCTACATCAGTACTAAGCCTTCCACTCCTCTTCCACCACTGCCACTCATCAACTGCCTGAGGGACATAAAACTCTGGCTGGACAGTAACCTCCTTAAACTAAATAAAGACAAAACAGAACTCTTAGTGTTTGCTCCACAGTCACTTCTTAAGAAAGTTGATGACTTCAGACTCGATGTGGATGGCTGTTCAATATCAGCATCTCCTCAAGTACGCAACCTAGGTGTCATCATGGATTCCACTCTGTCTTTCCAGCAACACATTAAGCACACTACTAAAACAGCATTTTACCATCTCAAGAACATCACTAGACTCCGGCACTGCCTCTCTGACTCTGTAGCCAAGGCCCTAATCCACTCTTTCATCACGTCCCGACTTGATTACTGTAATGGTATCCTGTTTGGTCTGCCTAGCAAAGCTACTGACAGACTCCAGTATGTACAGAACTCTGCAGCTAGGATGCTTACTCACACAAAACTTGGATCTCATATTACTCCAATCCTCAAAAAGCTTCATTGGCTGCCTGTTAAATCAAGGATCAAATATAAATTTCTCCTCCTGACGTACAAATCTCTAAATGGACTTGCACCACAGTATCTGACTGATCTACTCCATCCTTACAACCAAGCCCGGTCCCTGCGGTCCTCAGACAAGGACCTGCTTGCTGTCCCAAAGTCCAGGCTACGGACGTTTGGTGATAGAGCCTTCTGTGTTGGTGCTCCTTCACTCTGGAACAAGCTTCCTCATTTCATCCGCTCTGCATCATCTCTAGCAACCTTTAAAAAACAACTTAAAACACATCTCTTCACTGAGGCCTATGGTCCATAACTGCTTGGTTTTCTCTCCCTCCCCCCTTCCCTTCCCTTGCTGTTTGTTAAGCGTCCTTGGGTTTTGTGAAAGGCGCTATATAAATTAAAGTTATTATTATTATTATTTATAGACAGGGTAAGAATCATAAATCAGGCAACAGACCTGAGAGTCGAGCGCTGAGCTACAGATGAGATGAGATTAATAGACAGGATAAGAATCATAAATCAGGCTCAGACCTGAGAGTCGAGCGCTGAGCTACAGATGAGATGAGATTTATAGACAGTATAAGAATCATAAATCAGGCTCAGATCTGCTGCTGGAGATGAGTTTGGGGAAACTGTCAGATCTCAACTCAAGAGAGTTTCTGTAAGAATAATGTTAATGTTTTCCAGTGTTCATTATCAGATGAGATTCATAATTCCTGACTGTGATGTTTTCTCTTCATCAGATTATCAGAAATTCACTCTGGATCTGAACACAGCGAATGAACACCTCCATCTGTCTGAGGGGAACACAGAAATTACATTCACTGGCACAGAGCAGCCGTATCCTGATCATCCAGACAGATTTGATAATTATCCTCAGGTGTTGTGTGGAGAGAGTGTGTGTGGAGAGAGTGTGTGTGGAGAGAGTGTGTGTGGACGCTGCTACTGGGAGATTGAGTGGAGTGGTGGTGTGTTTATATCAGTGTCATATAAGAGCATCAGCAGGAAGGGACAGGGTAGAGAGTGTCAGTTTGGATCTAATGATCAGTCCTGGAGTTTGATCTGCTCTTCCTCCTCCGGTTACACATTCAGACACAATAACACACTCACTAGACTCCCTGTAGAGCCCATCACCCGTAGAGTAGATCCCAATGGAGGAGAGTATGGTGATATCTATAGAGTAGGAGTGTATGTGGATCCCAGAGCAGGAACTCTGTCCTTCTACAGCGTCTCTGGAGACACAACGAGCCTCATCCACTCAGTCCAGACCACATTCACACACACACTCTATCCTGGGTTTAGGGTTTATTTGGGATCATCAGTGAAACTGTGTTGAGGAGTCAGGACAGACTGATGAGAGATTCTACCCATAATGCTTTGAGCTCATGATAAACCAGTAGGTGTTTCTCAATGTCAAGGATGCTTCCTTGGAAGGACTGATCCTTCTAAGTCACTTCCTTCAGAGGCTAGGCGAGGCTCCTCTTTAACATTCGGAGAACACGTAAATGGAACAGGCTAGCAAGTGCACGTCATTGCGTCATTACGTCAGTGAAAAGGTCCGTTGGCCATCAAAGATGTTATGTGTAACGTTATTTTTTTTTAAAATATATATCAATACAGTAGTTATACCGGCATTTAAACGTTACACTTTACTTATATTTACTACGGTTATAACAAATGTTTGGTAACGTAAATAAAAGCATTGTGGCAAGCAGCGAGGTGAGGGACCGTGGAGTGATAATGAGCGGCAGCTGATCGCCGCCACACCGGTCTCGGCTCACGGCA
Source organism: Pseudorasbora parva (assembly GCF_024679245.1). Taxonomy (NCBI): domain Eukaryota; kingdom Metazoa; phylum Chordata; class Actinopteri; order Cypriniformes; family Gobionidae; genus Pseudorasbora; species Pseudorasbora parva. The sequence goes on from NC_090191.1 coordinate 3,709,492, forward strand.
GTGACGGGAGTATAAGTGGAGGAGCATGGAAGACGAGAGAGGACTAGGCCTGGACTTTATGTTATGGTTTGTTTATGTTTTATTATGTGTGTGCTGGCAGTCGCCCGTGAGGGTGCTATTATAAAGTTGTTGAACATTTGCCGGTTCCCGCCTCCTTCCTTCCCATCTACAAACCCCGCTACAAGCATAGTTGCCCCATTCACGCTCCGAGTCCGACTCCGGGAACGTCTGATAGCAAAGCTGCGCGCATAGGATTGTGGGTGATTTGAGAACGCGAAGTGCGCGAAGGCTACTCATATGCATCCTTTCCTGTATATGACATATTTTTCGAACGAAGGACTCAGTCCTTGGTTGAATTCCGAGGATCCTCGACATTGGAACAGTCCTTCGTCGGATGTCGATGACGTGGCATCCTTAGAATTCTGGCTTCCGAGGATCCTTCCTTGACATTGAGAAACGCCTTCCGAGATGATATAGAGGCTCTTACTTTCTCTTCATCACAAACGTGTGTGTGTGTGTGTGTGTGTGTGTGTGTGTGAGAGAGAGAGAGAGAGAGAGAGAGAGAGAGAGAGAGAGAGAGAGAGAGAGAGTTACGATGGCAGCTGGCAGCAAAAATATGAGCTCCTGATATCAGCATCATCTATCTATCTATCTACCCAGATAGCATGGTGACATCTGATGTTGAAATTCCATCAGAATCATCATTTTGGTTGAGGTTGACATTTCAATGCTAAGTAATATTGGATCAATGTTGATAATTCCATACTTTTCAGTGTTGAAAAGACAAACATTGAATCAATGCTGATGTTTGGTCAGCTTAATTCTCCACCGGTGAGGCTTACGGTCAATCTATCTGTCACATTATTCAACGTGTTAAAGCTAATCCAAATCAATTGGCTACATTTGTGTGAATGTGAGCATATTTATTATCCTCAAAGGATACGATGAGTACACCAACGAGTATGTGGATTAACAAAGAATACATAAATGTAAATTTTGTAATTGTAAGCCTTTCTTTAAATTTTTCTGGAAGAGTTAAAATTGTATGTGTGTTTGATTTCTGACTCTTCCAATAAGAAAGCTGTAAAAACTATGAATCTTTTTAAAAGGTATATTATTTTCCTGCTTACTGGCATGTAATGTTGTCATTCTGTGTTTCATGTTATTATAATAAAAAATGCAAAAAACAAATAAAAACAAAGAACTTCTACCATAAATTTAGTCTATCAGTTTTAAATAAATAAAAATGTAGCCTATTATTATTATTTAAATCATGTAGAATGTACATGCTAGTACATGAATGTACAAGTTAATAAAGAATTTAGAATATGTGTCCCTGCGTTTCGAATGCGCCACAATCCAATCCAGCAGGTGGCGGTAATGCACCTTCAAGACATCCACCAATCAACCAAAGCAAGCGCAGCTGAACAGACTTCAATCGCGAAAAAGAGACACAGGACAACGACCATGTTTTTTAGAGGTAAGTGGCCTACAAAAATATATTTATACAATTCATCTCAATTTTAATTTAGTATTTTTATTCATCTTTATGTTTTACAACTTGTGTGCTTCTCCTGAGCGAGTTAGAGTGAACTGCAATGTTAATAATAGTCACATGAGCGCCCTCGTAAGTTACACAACCAACGGCCAGGATAATCTTAATACATTGAGTTTCAGTTTGTTTTTCACCAAACCATATCATATTTGTATTCATTTTTTTTTTCTTAAGATTGGCATATACACTGTGAATTGCGTCCGAATTCTGACTCGTGCAACTCTTTTTTTTTCTTTTTTTTTGTCGTGTGTCGTTTGTTGTGAGGTGTTCATCTACGGTGCTGCGCATGCATTCAATAGGCTTGTTCGACTTCACCTAGCGATGCGGAGACCGATCGGCGGCTGACTTGAAGCAGTGCATGCCGGTTAGAAATTTTGTCGGACTTGAGACAGCGCCGACATCACGTGACTGTGACGTATGTCAACAAAGTACCTTACGTTACGCTAATGCTCACAAATCATTTATTTATAACAGTAAAACCTCTTTTCATGTAGCCGCGATGTTATATCATCATGTTTATCAAACTAAAACTGATTAAAACCGTTGACAACACTTCATTGATAGTGTAGGTTTATATGTTGAACATTAATCTTGTCCAAATAGACGCTTTATTAAACAGTACATAAAGTATTGGATGCAAATATCATTTGAAACATCTGTGTATTTGAGAAATATTGCATTTATTTAACTTCAGCTGTGATAAAGTTTGCAAACGCAGCGCAAGCGTCACCACGGGAAGCAGAAAGTGTCCGACTTCACGTCTCCGTTTGCAGCTCCTCCCCGCCTGCACTCGGCTACTCCTGCCGATCGCATCCATCCAGCCGCAGCCGATGTCGAACACACCTATTGACTTGTGAGTCGATCCTATTTGATTCATTTGGATTTTGAGGCCATATGATCGACTCACAAGTCAATGAATGCGGCGCGGATCCACAAACGTATCTTACTCGTTGCACACACAGATGAATCATTTTGAATCATCCTATATTCGTCCAGTGTATAAACGAGAGGCGATCGGAAGGTTAGATGAATTTCTGGCTTGTTAGTAATTGTGTTCGCCACTCGTGAGAGTATCTCACAGCGGAAGCAGAACTAGAACTGATTGACCTGTTAGCGGTGAGGGGAAATACAATCAGTTCAGGTCTGCTTCAGCCGTCATCACGAGAGCAGATCACAATTACATCATTACAGTTTAATCTTTAATGCAGCAAGAAAAAAGAAAAGAGTGAGATCTTTAAGTTCTGTAGGCAGCTATATCAAACTACAGAAATTTAGTAAACAGTTGTGCCTTCAGTTCGTGTTGTAAATGGAAAAAAAATCTCTTCCAAACCACCATGTAGCCTATACAGCTCCTCTTTTATTTTCTTAATTTAGCTATTTGGTCATTCATTTACTTGTTTCATTTTCACACTTTATTTATTTTCTATTAAATACAATAATATTATTAGATAAAACACTGGATATAGTCACTTTGCTCTTTCATTAATTGTGTGTCTGCTGGTCCTTTAAAGTCTATACTAAAATGCATTAAATAGTCCTGAATTTAATGTTACCGTTTTAACTGGGATATCAAGATTTTGATAAAATTTCAAGTTTCACTTCATTTTGTAGTAGGCTATATTTGTAATGTATAATTAATCACATTTCCAATTATTTACTAACTTCTTGTTGTTTTAGATGCCGTGAATGCTGATAAAAAGAGGCATCAGAGTTTATCTTTGCTGGGACGGTGCAGAACTGGCTCCATTACAACCTGAAAGGCTTCGGGGCATTGCTCATGGTGGAAACCCCTGAGTTTGGAGGATTATTCTTTCTTCTACCTTCTTTCTTTCAGTAGTACTGTGTCATTTCTGTATTTATTGGCAAGTTTACATTTGTATTTACTTCCATTTTGCAGATGCACGTTGTCATGTTTTTCCAGGCTCTTCTCATTTGTGTTATAAATTCAGATGTAATTGTTTTAAGTCAATGTGAGATTTCCTGTTGTAACTGTGGGGGCATAAATAAATACATTTGCATGTAAACTGAAGGATGTTGTTTACTTTGAGTGACTTTTTGATGCAAAATCATATCGACTGCAGCCACACATGGTCTCTGATTAAAATGAATAAAATAAAGAGATAAATTAACTGGCATAGAATCCTGCTGTACATAAAGCAAGATTGATCTATTTTTCATTGTTGAAATAACATTATTTCAGGGTGCAAACCTGATGAAAAATCAATGTTATATTTCAATATTGATTCAATGATATTTTGATTGATGCATTAACATTGATTCAACATTGATTCACTTAAATAAGTGGTTTAATTTTAGTTGTTAAACTATTGATTTTAAGCCCATCTTGATCTATTTTTCATCGTTGAAATAACATTATTTCAGGGTGCAAACCTGATGAAAAATCAACAATCTCAACATTGATTCAATGATATTTTAGTTGATGCATTAACATTGATTCAACGCTGATTCACTGTTTGTCTCCTATCTGGGGACTGCAATGGGCTTCAAGATTTTGGTGTACTCCTCCAGGTAATCCAGTTCAGCATCCCTGAACGAAGGTAGGCTCAATTTCACCATGATATCTCCAAGTTTTTCTCTTTGAGTGTTTAGCTGGTTAAGACTGTCGTAGAGAGAGTTCCATCGTGTTGGACAAGGTGTGATCAACCTGACATTTAACACCTCAGAGAGCTTCTCTGCACTCTTTGGTCTACCTGATGCATTCCACAAGGCAGAACATTTACCCATTGTGGCATTGTTGAGACTAGGGGTGGGCGATATCTCGATATTTAAAATATATCGAGATATTTTTTCAGCTCGATATGGATTTGGACATATCGTATATATCGATATATTGTTTATATTTAATTCTGATTCCGCCACTTCCACTTTGCTTGTTTGCCTTCTCTGTGTTGTGCTCGCGGAGCCTCGCGCGCCTCCCGCCTCTTGCTTTGTTCCCCCTCTATGGCGTTTAAATGAAGTCAAAAGTCGCGCGCACGAAAACCACGAGCACGCGAATAAACCCAAGCGCGCAAAACAGACCCACGAGAGGAAAATAGCAACGCGAGAGCGCATCAGTGCACCCGCGAGAGCGCATCTGTGCAGCCGCGAGCGCATTTGTACACCGCGAGCGCGCATTTGTACACCGCGAGCGCGCGAAACAGTATTTAGGGGCGGAAATGAATACTAGCGCAAGCCCCTGCTGCCTAGCTCGCACAACTGCAAATGAGCGCTCGCGTGACTACTCAACACTCGCTCGCTCCTCGAGTTGACTTTTGACACTTTGAGGGCGGGGCAATGACTTTTGTCTTCCCACCTGTGATTGGTCATTTGTTTAATCAGTTTTACTCTTGTTTAAACATGTAGCAGGACTAGGACAAGGCACGTTTTAAGGAACCATTATGTCGGACCCTGAGTAGGTAATTTAATTTTTAAGTCTTTGTGTTTCGAGTGCAATATATTCAATATATGAAATTGTATTGTACAATTTCGAAGGTATTTTGTTTACAATCATCTTGAATAGTTTGTATAGGACCTTAACACCAAAAAAGATAAGCTAATTTAAGATAAAGCTGACTAACCCATAAATGTAGGATGTTAAAGGTTAGTTTTGACCTACATTGACAACATACAGTAAATAAATCATCGCCGAGTAGCATTTCTAGCTACTTAACAAAGCTAGTATGCTAATGTACTAAACAAAGCAGCGTAAATGCAATCTTTGTAATTTATTCAAACCACAGCACCGACCCCTATTGCTATTATCATAATGCCGTTTATAAAATGATTAGAACACATTACAAACGGCATCAGTGAAACTTAAGGGTTACATCACTGAAAGCGTTTTTCTGCTGATGGTCTATGTGACCCTGTAAAAAGTGTAAAACAAAAAAAAGTGACGTTTTGATGTTTTCTGTCATCCTATATGCAAACAATTAAGAAAATTATTTTGATAGATGTACTACTAAGACCATGTTTGAAATAGGGAAATTAGTAAGTAAAATCAAACTTTGATGCTCATTATCTATTTTTTTTTAATACTTTCCTCGATTTAAAGGATGAGTAGAGATAATGTAACCCTTTCAACTTTTGAAGTGTGTTTATCACAAAAGTGACATGGTATCTTAACATCTCATTAATTATTCTTTGTTCTGTCAATAGCTAAGACACCACTTTTTGGCAAATCTTTTACACAAGTTGCAACAGGCCTTCAGCACAATACCACTGGATTTAGATTATCTGGAGTTTCTGTGTCGTCAGGAGCTGTATATTCTGGAGGCCCTGTCCAGTCACATACAAGTTCCCCCTGCTATCATTTACATTTACATTTAATCATTTAGCAGTCGCTTTTATCCAAAGCGACTTACAAAAAAGGGGAGAGTAATAGAAGCAACGAAACAGACAAGGCCAACAACCTGTAAGAGCTGTAAGAAATCTCAATTAATTAGCACAGAATTTTTATTTATTTATTTTTTTTATAGACATGTACAACAAAAACTCACGTACGCAAAATACAAAACACTGGATTTTGATAGCTATGGTAACAACCCATTAGGACTAAGGCTGTTGCCCCAGCTGTTGTCGTTAATGCAGATTCAGTGGCCCAATGGGTGGTATCACCCAGGCTTTGCAAGAGCTCTTTGACCTTATACGGGCACAAGCGGAACACCCAGCACCATGTGTCAGATAAATAAATCACAAAGATTGCATTTACGCTGCTTTGTTTAGTACATTAGCATACTAGCTTTAAGTAGCTAGAAATGCTACTCAGCGATGATTTATTTACTGTATATTGTCAATGTAGGTCAAAACTAACCTTTAACATCCTACATTTATGGGTTAGTCAGCTTTATCTTAAATTAGCTTATCTTTTTTGGTGTTAAGGTCCTATACAAACTATTCAAGATGATTGTAAACAAAATACCTTTGAAATTGTACAATACAATTTCATATATTGAATATATTGCACTCGAAACACAAAGACTTCAAAATTAAATTACCTGCTCAGGGTCCGACATAACGGTTCCTTAAAACGTGCCTTGTCCTAGTCCTGCTACATGTTTAAACAAGAGTAAAACTGATTAAACAAATGACCAATCACAGGTGGGAAGACAAAAGTCATTGCCCCGCCCTCAAAGTGTCAAAAGTCAACTCGAGGAGCGAGCGAGTGTTGAGTAGTCACGCGAGCGCTCATTTGCAGTTGTGCGCGCTAGGCAGCAGGGGCTTGCGCTTGTATTCATTTCCGCCCCTAAATACTGTTTCGCGCGCTCGCGGTGTACAAATGCGCGCTCGCGGTGTACAAATGCGCCCTCGCGGTGTACAAATGCGCTCGCGGCTGCACAGATGCGCTCTCGCGGGTGCACAGATGCGCTCTCGCGTTGCTATTTTCCTCTCGTGGGTCTGTTTTGCGCGCTTGGGTTTATTCGCGTGCTCGTGGTTTTCGTGCGCGCGACTTTTGACTTCATTTAAACGCCATAGGCAAGCTACTGGGAAAATGTAGTGAGCAGTTAAGCTTCACTAAACTGAAGCTACCCCCCGGGGAAATGTAGCAAGCTAAGCTACAGCAACTTGGCAAAAGTAGTTTACTACATCTAAGCTACTTTTAATTTATTTAATTTTATATTGAACCAACTTCATTCCAATCAACGCTATCTCAGTGATCAATAAAAGTCAAACAGATAGACATGCATACTTTTCAGTTATTCAAAAACTGTCCGAAATCAATTTGGCAACAAAAACGTGATCCATAATATTAACAAACCCAGGTGTCGAGAGTGTAGCCCATTTGTGTGTTCATCTGTATGTGTATGATATACATACGCACCTGTGCTTGCATTTATGCTCAATTTAGACCTGGCCGCTTTTGCAGGACAAACTGTAAGCTAATTTACAACTGAACTCAGAGTAGGTAAAGAATTAAGACCTGCTCCAAACAGTACCAACATGGCAAAAAACAAAACATGTAGCCTGTGTGTGTGAGCCTGTTTATGTGGTTTATGAGGACACAAATTTGTATAACTACATGGGTATTACACTAGTATTACACTATAAATGTGGTTTATGAGGACATATCAAATGTCCTCATAATTCAAATGGCCTTAAAAACATACTAAATTATGTTTTTTTGAGAAAGTAAAAATGCAGAATGTTTCCTGTGATGGGTAGGTTTAGAGGCAGTGTGTGTGTGTGTGATGGGTAGGTTTAGGGGCAGGGGGCAGTGTAAGGGGATAGAAAATACGGTTTGTACAGTATAAAAACCATTACGCCTATGGAGAGTCCCTGTAAACCACACAGACCAACGTGTGTGTGTGTGTGTGTGTGTGTGTGTGTGTGTGTGTGTGTGTATGTGTGTGTGTGTGTGTGTGTGTGTGTGTGTGTGTGTGTGTGTGTGTGTGTGTGTGTGTGTGTGTGTGTGTGTGTGTGTGTGTGTGTGTGTGTGTGTGTGTGTGTGTTCCATCTCCCACAAACATGAAACAAGTTTCATTCATTCATATCAAGAGGTGGCCAGGCTGGACCCCGATGCTTTTAACAAGACCCAGCCAACATTTGTATGTGGGGCCCATATGGGTTTGAAATGGGCTGAAAAATGGGCCCCATATAGGATTGTCCGCGGGTTCCATAATGGCCCCATGTCAACTGCCCACATAGATTTTATGTTGGATTGCACTCGCCTCCAGGTGGGACTCAAGTGGTCAACATGCACAAGACCCGTCTTGGTCCCAGCTTTAACCCTGACAACATTTGTATGTGGGGCCCATGTGGGTTTGAAATGGGCTGAAAAATGGGCTCTGTATGGGATTGTCCACGGGTTCCATAATGGCCCCATGTCAACTGCCCACATAGATTTCATATAGGATAGCTCTTGTGAATAGATGGGACCCAAGTGGACAACATGTACAAGGTCATCTCTGTCCAGTTTTAAGTTATTTGTGAGTACTACAAGGTTACTATATGGGCTGAAATATAGGCTTTAAGTAGGTTTGTCCACGGGTTCCATATTGGCCCTGGCAATTTACTCACATAGGTGTTATGCAGAATTTCACATTGTTTTAGGTGGGGCCCAACTAGAGGTCTAGTAATCTGGATTACATCTAAATGAGTGGTAATACCACACAAAAGAGCATTCATTTTAAAGCATTAGAGCACAGTTGGATTGTAATCTGTTATACCAGAATAAAGGGCTTTGAACAATTTAAAATAAGATAAATGCCTTCCTTAAGTCATTTATAGGCAATAGAAGCTTGTTTCCATAACAGAATAAAAAATAAAAAGGTAATTACAACTTCTTGTCCCACAATTCACAATCACAAAAGAAAAATGTTGAATTGTGAGATTGTGAGAGAAAGTCCCAAATGCCTTTTATTTTTGTATTCCATAAATCTTCCATATTAGAATGAAAAATCTGAAAATAACAAATAGCAAATCTGAATAAGAAAACCACACATAAAATAGCAAACAATTACCATGGCAGAAAGCAGTAAAGAACACAGTGAGAATTAAATAGTTTCAAATTCCAGTTTTATTGAACAAAATCATTACATTTCTTCGTCACAAATAAAACAAAAGCTACAAGTTGTACAAGCTTTTTAGAACAAGCAACGTTTAACACTTCGTACACCTTCATTTGTAGCCTTGTTTTGGAGCATTCTTGACGCCCTCTGTCCTCCTCGGTCTCTCGCTCCAGTAAACCATTTTGAGAGTGCCCTCTCAGCTTCTTGCTGGTTGATTTTTGATGTCAGGGTGTTTTGCAAAAACAAATACATTTTTAAGACACGTTTAACATGAAGAAATTGACAGAATCTATTAAGTTACTGTTGTACAGTAGATTTAGCTCTATGTAATAATACGTCTCTAATATTAATAATTATGCCTAGATTTTTGCTTATTTTTCACTTAATCTATTTTTTATAAACAATGTTTACTTTTAAACAGCATACAGCCTTTAAATGTTTATGTATTATTTACTTATAATGATAATCATCATAAATAATAAACTCACTGAATTTAATTAAATAAATAAAATATTGTTTAATAAAATAAAAACATTTAGCTGTGGTACCAAAATTGGCAGAGTACCATAAAACGTTTTATGGTATTGGTACCGACTACTGGAATTTTGGTACCGTGACATCCCTACAGGCTAATTATTATTATAAATAATTTGACAATTTGACTACAGATCAGTATCAACATATAATCTTGTATGAATCTATTGGTAGGGATGGACATTTTTCCAAAATATTGTATTTGAATATTTGGGCTCATACAAATCGATATTCAAATATAATTAAATGTATTTAACTGACTATTTTAACAAAATGCATAATTTATTTTATTCATCAAGTTGTCAACATTTCTGAACAAACGTATAATTAGGTAATATAGACAACAAGCTTACGTTATATCAAGGTTTTCATTCAGTTCAAAACATTAACCCATTTAATCCCAAATTTTTCCCAGAGATGATATATATGAGTTTGAGTTGTATTTGTAAGTATATTAAACAATCAATGTCAATAATGTAAAAAAAAATATTTGAAAAGTCCATGAAAAAATGAGTTTTATCTCTGGTCACAATTGTGACCGCTGGTAGAACACAGGAAGTCTAAGTTGTTGTATATAAATACATAAATCTCCAAAAATTAAATTTGTTCGGAGAAAACCTAAGACTACACAGCAGTCCCAGACGTAGTACTGAAGGAAAATGAAAATTGAGCAGAAGTACGTAGGAGGGCAGAGCCAGGCTAATTATAACTTAATAGTAAAAAACAAACAAACATATTTCTTATAACTTATGACGCATCTTTAATATGGGTTGTAACTTGAAAATAATGCTGTATGTATGTTTCTGTCGATGGATACACGTGCTGACTCCTCAGGTATACACTACAACAACAGCGATAATAAAAGAAAAACGTGGGCAAAACTTTGTAAAACGCATGCGAGTGTTGCTGTACGTCCGAATATGAGCAGTCATTTTCACCGTCATCACCCCTGTGTAGCAAGGAGATTCGAATGAGAAGATCTGTCTCTGTGCAAAATTATTTGAAGACAGATTAGCGCCCTCTTTTGGAATTATTTAAGAAATTATGGGTGTAATCCACTAGAGGTGTATTACCGTACATGTACAGCTCTCTATGGAGAGGCTTGTGAATTCCCTAGCTGTCTTTGGACATATTTACTGAATTTTTTTTTAACGGTGGATTATAATATATATTTAAACAATCTCAAAGACTATTTCTTATCAAGTTTTAGATATTTTTCTTTGTTAGAAATACTGATTTAGTGTTAGTTGTTAGTTAGTGTTAGTTTTTATATTATGATTACAGTCAAACCTAAACAATGTGTTAGAAACACAACGCAAGAAAGCATTTTATTATCTTTTTTTAATTAAGAATAAAAAAAAATGCAATTTAATCATTTATAACACTTAATGTAAATTATGAATGAATGAATGAATGAATGAATGAATGAATGAGGCATTTATATAGCTTTTTCAAATGTACTACTGTAAACCCAAAGCGCTTCACACTCATGTCAGGGGTCGATCCTCAACCACCACCAGTGTGCAGCATCCACTCTGATGATGCGACGGCAGCCACAGTACAACGGCGCCAGTGTGCTTCCCACACACCAGTGTAGTGATTTTTACTTTTGTCCACCCAAGGACATTAAGTAAGGTAGTGATTGGTACTCACGTCACCGCTGACGTTGTGAATTTTGGATCACACGTCACTTAAGGTGTGGTTATGAGTACATCAGATGACCACCTTCCCCCCTCTTAGTTTGGGACACTAGTCAAGGCCTTTTACCTTGGCTGTATGAGAACACTCTGCACAGGAGGCTGCCCAGTCATTTATAATGAATGTAAAGGGGGGAGAGTTGGTCAGCTGATTTATCTGAAAGATTGGTGAGATTTCTAACTTGTAGAGCCTTTTCTGCTTTATCAGCACAAGGAAGACACAATTGTAATAAAATAGATTTTATTAACAAAAGATAAACAGAACAATTAACACAACTACTAAATGAATACAATGAATGATAAAGGAATAAAGTGCGTAAAATGCATAAAATACATGTGAGTAAGTTAAGTGTGGCTATAGAAGAGTTACGTTATCTTATGGAAAGATAAACTGTTGTTTCTCTGGAATTAAGGTGAAGAACCTTATTATGCATTAAACAAATAAACGACAGATTATTTGTTATTAACTAGCATCAGTTATATTACCTCTAATGTAAATTAGAAAATCATATACTGATAATAATCAACAATGCCAAGGTCTATAGAAAGAGGTTTGGATAAGTGATATTTACGTTCCACGTGGTTGAGTAAGCAGTCCAAAGGAGATGACTTCTTCCACTGGTTTTGCTGGGAGACAGTGCAGTGAAGAAAGGAGCGGGAGTCGGTTTCAACAGCCTTGAACACGAAGATCTGTGGGATGCTGATCTCCTGGGGCACCAAAGGGTCCTAAAATCTGGAACACGCAGATGAGGCCCTGAAGTAGGTGCAGAAGGTCCTTAACCTGGAACACGCAGAGGAAGGAACCTTGAAGTGAAGGTTTGCTCTCCTGAGCTTAACCTTGTTGCAAATGTCTCTCTGTGTCTTCTGCCTCTTTGGACCAGACACTCAGAAGTTGGTCAATCTGCTCTGATCTCTTTAGCATGGAGACTCTGGACGTGCTGTAGTCGTCTCGCTGGACTAAAACTCTGAACGTAGTGTTGGTTAATGTCTCTTTCCTCACAGGCTGGAGGCTCAGAACGTTGTCGTATCTGTTGCTGCCTCACAAGCTGTAGATTCAGATCCTCGGATCTTGCGTTGTCTCTCTGGTTAAACCAGAGGCTCAGAACTTGGTTCCTCTGTCACAGTCTAATCCTCAGCGGACAGACTCAGAACTTGGCGAACTGTTTGTCTCTCACATGGAGACTCAGAACTTGGTGAACTGTTTGTCTCTCACATGGAGACTCAGAACTTGGTGAACTGTTTGTCTCTCACATGGAGACTCAGAACTTGGTGAACTGTTTGTCTCTCACATGGAGACTCAGAACTTGGCGAACTGTTTGTCTCTCACATGGAGACTCAGAACTTGGTGAACTGTTTGTCTCTCGCGTGGAGGAGACTCAGAACCTGGTTGCTCTGTCACAGTCTAATCCTCGGCAGGCAGACTCAGAACAAGGTGTGTCTATTGAAAGGGTACCTTTATCCTTTTCCGAATAGGAGGAGATTGCAATTTGGCGCTTCTCCATTCCAGTGTTGCTATTGGCTGCTGGCATCAGAGAGGGCACACAGTGTGGCCCACCCTTCTATCCCCTGTGGAACTCATTTGCATACTGTACACAGTTAGAAGTCTTTAAAGGGTCTTTAAAGTTTATCAATGCATTTCTCACTTTCCAAACCACCATCAGAATACCCTTGGCAATATACTAAACACATAGACACCAAACATGATGGAAAAAGATTGAACTGTCATATGTTCATTCATTTGTTCATTAACAGCTGAATTTGTGGAAGATGTTGCATTACAAATAGCTGTCACTGAGAATACTTATTTCTCTGAATAAGTATGAGATGGATGTGTGTAGTTTACACCAGTCTTAAGGTTTCCAAACATAGTTGTGAATGGATTTGGATGGATCAGTTTTGGTCTTTCTTTGTTTCACCCACTACTGCTGAAGTCCTGAGGAATGTTTATGGCCGTCACAAATCAGGTCATTAGGGATCCATCTTTAGATGGGTGAAGGGCAGAAACTGCATGTGGACCAATGAGACGTCCTGTCCTTCCTGGGCTTGGTACTAGATCTTCTTCTTGCCCTCAAAGAGGTGTCTGGATGTTGTCCAAGCATCTTTATCTGATTCCGTTGGACATTTTGTTTGTGCTAGTCCAACAGGATCCAATCAAAATGGAGCAAACCTTTGTCCACTGTTACGGGCAAAGAGGGGCCCGGCCATAAACTGGGCCCTGGAATGTGCTGTTCACTACACCAGCGAAAGGTGGAGAGGAGAGAGGGAGATAGAGCCAATTCAGTGGATGGGATTACCGGTCCAATCAGCGAACAGAGGGAGTGGCTGAGAACGATGACGTTGATGTCGAGCGCTAGTTTGAGATGTAGTTCAGTAATGGCGGCGGAGAAAGATGCAAACTAAACCATTCATTGCATTCTGGCACCGCTGCCGAATATCCAGAAGTTAAAGCCGGAGCAATAACAGTCTTTGCTGGGGTTTGTTAGTGGCCCTCCAACAGGGTAAACTCGGGAACAGTTTAATTTTCCAGATCGCTTCGTTAGTGATGAAGGAGTTGGCTGAAGCTATTCGGACGGTAACTGTTTCTCGTGGGGTCGGAAGGTATTGCCATCATTTAAGTTACAAGGACTGGTCAGTTATTTTATTGCCGTCCGTCTCTCACCACCAGTGTAAAAATCCCCGGCCGAGTTACCTACTGCTTTTGACAAACGCAAGGTCGTGTTGATGTAATAGCTGTCCGAATCCACATATCTGAGTTTTCAACAATATATCACTTCAAAATTCACTGATTGAAATCATTTTTGACCACTGCAGAGCACCGTACGGTTGCTTTGCTGTTATTTGGATGCATTTATAGACTTGTATTTCCTTAAAATGCTGGCAAGTATTTAGAAGAGCAATATATTTCATCACCGCGGCGCTCAAAAAAATTAAAATAAAAGCACTTAAACATTTGAATTGGTCCGTTATTTATAGCAGCATTTATTATCATACCAAGCATATGACATTTTATTTACAGCATACAATCATGTTACGGACCGCGTGAGCGCCGCGTTCCCGATCACAGAACTCTCCTCTCCACCGTGGCGTGAATAAATCACAATCCGAATGCACGAGTTTTAGGTTTTATCCTATAGTTTTATTACTGAGGTGGCATGCACATTTATTTTGTCGGATTTCCATGAGTGAAACAGGCGAAGGGCGCATGGCATACGTCACGACCAAACGTTAGCGATTGGTTATGGCAGATCCAGAGTGGCTCAGGGCAGATCCAATAGTTTTAAACCTCAACAGGGTGCCGCCTTCGCGGAAATAAACCCTTGTCATTGGAGAGTGGCCAGACTCTATGTACAAATGAAATGTACGAGAGTCTGGTAAAACCAGGCTAGGTTATAATGACCATAAATTCAAAATGTTACATATGAAATTAAGTGTTTAATGTTTTTTAAAGTGTGGTTATGTAATTTACATAACTTTTGTAATGCATGTTATTGTGATATTCTTGGAATGATTGTGTTAAAAATGTGCTATATGCTAACCTTAAGATAACGTTCCAGCAACGTAATGCCTTAAAGGACTATGTAACTCTCAAAAACCTGAACGTACAGAAATGTGGGCTGGTGTTTTGTCCAAATGCAATTGCAATGATTTACTTTTCTTTTATACATATCTGCCAAAATACCTCTCCATGCACAAGTAAATGAAGAATAGAATGTATGCATGATTTTACACATTTTTTGATTAATATTAATTTTATTTTGTCAGGTCATCTAATTTAAGTTTTTCTTTCACAATTCTATATTTGTTGACAATGTCCTTTCAGGTTACAGTAAATTAAATGAAGCGCTCATACACAAAAGATTTCAGCTGATTATACAGTAAGAGAAAACATTTCTGTGCACTTGTGTGGTTTTAGACAACAGGACTTTTATTTTGGTGTTGGTGTGACGTCATAAGACCTCGCCGCGCTCGTGCATCTGTTGTGATTCGACTGAAAAAGGTTTGTCTTTTAAATGTTCATAATGAAGCAGAATGAATGCCTTATTAAAAGTAACACTGCATTGCTTTATCTACCAGCGTTGCGTGAGTAAAGTAATATAAACTCATGAGTAACAGAAGGAGCGTCTCATTTGGCTCTTTATCGTGAATGAGTTCAAACATGAATTCTGTCTCTAGCGAGTGACGAGAGAACCGGAGCTTTAGACTCTCCGAGTCTATTTAACTTATTGATTCACAACAAATGATTCAGTGATTCGAAGCGCTCTATTCCCATTTCTATCTCGATTTCTACCAAACTGACTAATATATTAAGGGTCTGTATAGTTAGCATTATATTATATTAATCTGTTGTGTTCGTTTTAGATTAATCAGGTGATTTAAGTCTATTAACTCGCTACCAGTGACTGAACTAGAACTGATTAAGACTCAGCGATTTAATGTGGATTTATTTTTCTTTCTGTTAATTCTCATCTTAAACAGGACAAACACACAGAAAAACTCCTGGAGAAGCGACTGAGATCCATGTGACACTATTATAAAGATGGAGTTTATTAAAAAGGAGAGTGAAGACATAAAGATGGTGATAATTAAAGAGGAGAGTGAAGAAGACATAAAGATGGAGTTCATTAAAAAGGAGAGTGAAGATGTGAAAATTGAAGAAACTTTGAGAGTGAAACATGAAGAAACTGAGGAACAAACAGGTTGGTTTCATTCAGTGGTTAATTGGCTTTTGTAAGGAGTGGGAGCCCTTATTTACGGTGAATTAGGCTGGGGCGATATGGCCCAAAAAATTATCACAATATAAATATAAATAGTAAAATCTTTATTTCTTTAAAGTTTAAAGGCATATTTTTGCTTCTGAGTGAAAGATATTATAGAAAATAGACAGTTAACTGTGGTTTTAAACTATCCTTTATTGTCAAAACATGACAAACACTTCCCACACAGGTGAACAATTTATTAAAACTGAAGTAGATTTATTTATTACTAATAAAAGCAATATTAATAGAGTAGAATATTATTAATACAAATAGAATTTATAAAATCTAGAATTGAACTGAATTTATATAACATTTGGGTCTGCTGACTGCAAATGCAAAGTCAAAGTGTTTTAAAGATAATGTTTGTCAATAAACAAAAATATAATACATTAAAAAATATATATTTCTTATCAGCATGCAAAACCTCATAAATAAATGACATTGACAATAAATTAATTAAAGAAAAATCTTAACTGTGGTCAGAATTTTTTTACAGTATATTGGTCCACTGCGCATCTCACCGACAACAAACACACACACACACACACACACACCTCACCGACAGTGGGCTGGCCAGGAGAGAGACAAAGTTCAGTAGTTGTGGAAATCCAGAAAGGGCTGTCAAGTCTATTTTATTCACTTTAAACATCGGATAAAATTATTTATCTTTTGATCAACCCGTTCTCATCAATATGCGTACAAATGACACGACTTTACACTTTACACATGCGTGTAATACATACGCCAAAATCCAATTTTGCGTGCATATGATACGCCAATCCTTCCCATTAACTTCAGTGGACAGAAGATGCGTACAAATACCACGCATCAGCTTTAACAGCAATGACGTCACCGGCGAGGCTCAGTTCGCCCAGTTCACCTGATGCGCGAACATCTTCAAACAGGTAAGTAAGGGCAACAGTCTTTTTTGTAATGAGGTCATGGTGTTAACGGTATTATTTTAATTATTTCAGTGTTTCTACATCACGTTACAGGGGGTTATCTGTCAAAATGCTTGCGTATGCGTTCAAATAAGTTGTTAGTGGAATAGTGGGCTGCTCGGTTAGCCAAGTGGGTAGCCCACCACCATTGACATTAGCTTAAGCTAACCTGTAACGTTACCTGTTGCAGTTTTTCTAAATAAATACATCAATAACATTTTTAAGCAATCTGTTTTCAGCTTTTAGACATGGCTGATGACAGCGCTACAAAAAAAGAGATTTTTTTGGAGCGCAAAAAAAAAAAAAAACGGATTTATTTTTATTTCCAAATTGTGGGCAACAGGACAATCTATTTACTGTCTATAAATCGTGTTGCAGAAAAGGCATAAATGCATGCTGCATCTATTAATTTGCGGGGCGTGTATTACCCCCCAAGAAGTAACGTTAACCTTAGCTGACACCAGATCAGTATTTCTGATCATACGGCCTACATTCACTATACAAGCCGATCTGAGATCTGCCAGAATAACGTTTGTATAATTCAGGCAGGCATTACTAGTTGCGTGCAGATGAATGATACAGTACGGTTGGATTAGGCTCCTATTCCCGGGATATTTGACTTATAATGTCATCATATAGTGATGACAAAATATAGTAATATTTACTTTTAACAAAACGACTAATATTTAACCAATAAATTACACATTAATATTACAAAATAGTTACTAGTTACTAGATAACACACACTTACATTACCTTGCAGTTCAATATAATTTATATCTATTATATTACATATGCAATTTGTCTATTGTTTTCAATGTCACCCATCCTGTTGGTCCAACAAAATGTATCAATGGTTGACAGTAAAGTACACACGCAGAATTAAATATTTTGTTACATGGCATGTATTATAATAAAAATAACAATAATTTATTTTTGTTTTGTCTGTAGTAAAAATGCCAGGTGGATCCACTTTACGGCAGTGCCCCCACTGCCTGAAGAAAATTAATTGTGGAAATCGGAGATGCACCAAGGTAAATAATGTACAACAGGCTATTGTAACTCTGTAATAGAGTAATGTAATATGTAATAGAGTAATGTAATAATACTATGTAATATTCTAGCTGCTAATCCCCATTTCCGTGTATTAAAGCCAGAGTCATTTAGTCCAAATTCAAATAAACTTTATTTGCATTAAATATCTCAATGAGAATTAAACTGGAGTTTGCAGTGGAGACATTATGTTGGCATATGTCATATGTACATTATGAATTTTTATCATTGTAGGTTTTTTTCAAAATGTTAAATTTCCAACCTAATGGAAAGTTACCTGTTTATATTGGATATTTGACTGTTGGTTATTTTAGTTACATCCACTTACAAGGCTACACATTTAACATTGAATCTGTCTATTATAGAAAGTACGTTATTCTATTGCGGTGATTCTCAACTGTGGTCAATCAGTTCATTGAGATTATCCATATTTTGATTTCCAAAATTAAGAAAATGGGAACATCTCTACTAGCCCATGTAATAATGACTCCGTAGCTATATGAACTTAGGGTATAATATCTGTGGCCAGATAATGGACATTCATATATTCTGTTAAGTATTATTAAAACATGCGCGTGCATTGACTCTGCATATTAAGTATTGTCTGTTCAATTAGTTGCATTCACCTGGCATCCTAGTCATTATTTAGGCCCTTGTTAACAGAGGGCTAGAAAATCCCCAATGCTTAATCAACCACAGTTCAGAACTTCTTTTTTTCTCCCCATCACTCTCTCTGTCTCTCTCCCTTACAGTGTGGGAAGCTTCTGGACATGAAGTCCAGGCAGACGGCCCGGATGAAAATGTTCAGATTAAAAGCCAAAGAATGGGCACATAAAATTAAAAAGTCTCGAAATCAGGCTAAGATTTTTGACAACAGTGCCCTGCTGGTAATAAACATTTTGTCTTTGTCTTTTTTTTGGTCAGGCATTGCAGGTTCCTGTCGACATTACAGAAATATAGAATTTTATTTACTTTGTGCAGGGAAGCAACAACTATGGGTTGTCACCAACCCAACTGCATTTGCAACATTTTAGATAATAATGAACTTGTCTACGTATGAATACCAAAACAATACATAAAATATTGTAGTTCACCTTTATAAAAACACATACTAAGTATAGTGGACTTTTTTTTTTTTAAATACTGCTTGAATGTGTATAATAATAATAATGTCTGTCTTGTCTGTCTAACCATGCCTTGGAAATCACTGTTTTTGCTTATATGCTTTTCTATGTTAAGATGGAGAAACTGAAGGCTCTAGGGTACTTTCCCCTCCTGCTGTGGGGAAAGTACCGACCACAAAATAAAAAGTGGATGGCCCAGCTCCAGTGCCCCTTTGAGCTGCCAGAGGTAGCGCATGCCGTCCTGGAAAAGATATTGTGCCTGTTTGAAGGTTTGTTAGAAGGTAGGTCACATCACAACATCAGTACATTCATGACTCTATTAAGACTGATTCTGCATTGTTCATTTCAATTCACATTTATATGTATAACGCTTTTAACAATACATATCGTTGCAAAGCAGCTTTACAGAAAAATAATGTGTCTACATTACAATTTAAGAGATGACTGTGTCTAAGTAATGTATTTCAGAGATGTTCATTTTGTGAATGCGTGGCTAAAAAGATGCGTCTTTAAATTCAATTTAAACTGGGAGAGTGAGTCTGAGCCCCGATAATTATCAGGAAGGCTATTCCAGAGTTAAGGTGCCAAATATGAAAACGTTCTTCCTCCTTTAGTGGACTTAGATATCTGAGGTACTACCAGAAGCCCAGAGTTTTGTGATCTTAAAGAGCGAGATGGATTGTAGGAGGATAGAAAATCATTTAAATAAACACAGGAGCAAATTGTATTGTGCACCTATCCGGATGGATCAGATTTAAATGTTAGTGCAGATAATGTTTCACACAATTTAGATTGCTGTGGTGTGTAATTCTGTTTTTGTTATATTTTTTGTCTTAAACTTTTTATATTTTTTTAGATATTCATATTTTTAACCATGTACTTCATCTTAAATGTCTTGTTGTTGTTGTTTTTTTACTGAAGCATGTGATCCTGAAGGAGAGCAGGTGGGGCAGCAAGAGAGAACAGGAGAAAAAGATGCACAAATAGAAATAGATGAAGAAAACCATAGTGGACAGGGAGAGCAAAGTGAATTAGGAGAGAGTGAGAGGGGGAACATGCAGGAGATGGAGATAGAGGGACAGGAAGACAGTGTAGAGAGAGGAGAGATGGAGGGACAGGAAGACAGAGTGGAGAGAGGAGAGATGGAGGGACAGGAAGACAGTGTAGAGAGAGGAGAGATGGAGGGACAGGAAGACAGTGTAGAGAGAGGAGAGATGGAGGGACAGGAAGACAGAGTGGAGAGAGGAGAGATGGAGGGGCAGGAAGACAGTGTAGAGAGAGGAGAGATGGAGGGACAGGAAGACAGAGTGGAGAGAGGAGAGATGGAGGGGCAGGAAGACAGTGTAGAGAGAGGAGAGATGGAGGGACAGGAAGACAGAGTGGAGAGAGGAGAGATGGAGGGACAGGAAGACAGAGTGGAGAGAGGAGAGATGGAGGGACAGGAAGACAGAGTGGAGAGAGGAGAGATGGAGGGGCAGGAAGACAGTGTAGAGAGAGGAGAGATGGAGGGACAGGAAGACAGAGTAGAGAGAGGAGAGATGGAGGGGCATAAAGACAGAGTAGAGAGAGGAGAGATGGAGGGGGATAAAGACAGAGTAGAAAGAGGAGAGATGGAGGGACAGAAACACAGAGTGGAGAAAGGACAGATGGAGGGTCAGAAAGACAGAGTGGAGAGAGGAGAGATGGAGGGACAGAAAGACTTAGAGCTGGGACTGATGGTGACAGATGAGATGGAGGCAGACAAAGAGAGAGAACAGACAGAGGAAGTGGGGAAAAAAGAGACTGAGGCAAAGAAGAAAGCAGACAGGTAAGTGGCAATACAGAATAGAATATGCAGAGCTACAGAATATGATACAAAATGGAAAAGAAAGTGGGCCCCACTTTTTATTAAGTGGCCTTGACTACTATGTACTTGCATCAAAAAATAAGTACAATGTTCTCATTGTTTTCATATTATAGAGCAAAACGCTTTTGTTGATATTGAGGTGGATACAGGTAAAGTTAGGGACAGGTGTGGTGGTGTGGGTCAGTTTAAGGGTAAAGTTAGAGACAGGTGTGGTGGTGTGGGTCAGTTTAAGGGTAAAGTTAGAGACAGGTGTGGTGGTGTGGGTCAGTTTAAGGGTAAAGTTAGGGACAGGTGTGGTGGTGTGGGTCAGTTTAAGGGTAAAGTTAGGGACAGGTGTGGTGGTGTGGGTCAGTTTAAGGGTAAAGTTAGGGACAGGTGTGGTGGTGTGGGTCAGTTTAAGGGTAAAGTTAGGGACAGGTGTGGTGGTGTGGGTCAGTTTAAGGGTAAAGTTAGAGACAGGTGTGGTGGTGTGGGTCAGTTTAAGGGTAAAGTTAGGGACAGGTGTGGTGGTGTGGGTCAGTTTAAGGGTAGGGTTGGACAGGTGTGGTGGTGTGGGTCAGTTTAAGGGTAAAGTTAGGGACAGGTGTGGTGGTGTGGGTCAGTTTAAGGGTAGGGTTAGAGACAGGTGTGTTGGTGTGGGTCAGTTTAAGGGTAAAGTTAGAGACAGGTGTGGTGGTGTGGGTCAGTTTAAGGGTAAAGTTAGGGACAGGTGTGGTGGTGTTGGTCAGTTTAAGGGTAGAGTTAGAGACAGGTGTGGTGGTGTGGGTCAGTTTAAGGGTAAAGTTAGGGACAGGTGTGGTGGTGTGGGTCAGTTTAAGGGTAAAGTTAGGGACAGGTGTGGTGGTGTGGGTCAGTTTATGGGTAAAGTTAGAGACAGGTGTGGTGGTGTGGGTCAGTTTAAGGGTAAAGTTAGGGACAGGTGTGGTGGTGTGGGTCAGTTTAAGGGTAAAGTTAGGGACAGGTGTGGTGGTGTGGGTCAGTTTAAGGGTAGGGTTAGAGACAGGTGTGGTGGTGTGGGTCAGTTTAAGGGTAGGGTTAGGGACAGGTGTGGTGGTGTGGGTCAGTTTAAGGGTAGGGTTAGGGACAGGTGTGGTGGTGTGGGTCAGTTTAAGGGTAGGGTTAGAGACAGGTGTGGTGGTGTGGGTCAGGTTAAGGGTAAAGTTAGGGACAGGTGTGGTGGTGTGGGTCAGTTTAAGGGTAGGGTTAGAGACAGGTGTGGTGGTGTGGGTCAGTTTAAGGGTAAAGTTAGGGACAGGTGTGGTGGTGTGGGTCAGTTTAAGGGTAAAGTTAGAGACAGGTGTGGTGGTGTGGGTCAGTTTAAGGGTAAAGTTAGGGACAGGTGTGGTGGTGTGGGTCAGTTTAAGGGTAAAGTTAGGGACAGGTGTGGTGTGGGTCAGTTTAAGGGTAGGGTTAGAGACAGGTGTGGTGGTGTGGGTCAGTTTAAGGGTAAAGTTAGGGACAGGTGTGGTGGTGTGGGTCAGTTTAAGGGTAAAGTTAGAGACAGGTGTGGTGGTGTGGGTCAGTTTAAGGGTAAAGTTAGGGACAGGTGTGGTGGTGTGGGTCAGTTTAAGGGTAAAGTTAGGGTCAGGTGTGGTGGTGTGGGTCAGTTTAAGGGTAAAGTTAGGGACAGGTGTGGTGGTGTGGGTCAGTTTAAGGGTAAAGTTAGGGACAGATGTGGTGGTAGGGGTCAGTTTAAGGGTAAAGTTAGGGACAGGTGTGGTGGTGTGGGTCAGTTTAAGGGTAAAGTTAGAGACAGGTGTGGTGGTGTGGGTCAGTTTAAGGGTAAAGTTAGGGACAGGTGTGGTGGTGTGGGTCAGTTTAAGGGTAAAGTTAGGGACAGGTGTGGTGGTGTGGGTCAGTTTAAGGGTAGGGTTAGAGACAGGTGTGGTGGTGTGGGTCAGTTTAAGGGTAGGGTTAGGGACAGGTGTGGTGGTGTGGGTCAGTTTAAGGGTAGGGTTAGAGACAGGTGTGGTGGTGTGGGTCAGTTTAAGGGTAAAGTTAGGGACAGGTGTGGTGGTGTGGGTCAGTTTAAGGGTAGGGTTAGAGACAGGTGTGGTGGTGTGGGTCAGTTTAAGGGTAAAGTTAGGGACAGGTGTGGTGTGGGTCAGTTTAAGGGTAAAGTTAGAGACAGGTGTGGTGGTGTGGGTCAGTTTAAGGGTAAAGTTAGGGACAGGTGTGGTGGTGTGGGTCAGTTTAAGGGTAAAGTTAGAGACAGGTGTGGTGGTGTGGGTCAGTTTAAGGGTAAAGTTAGGGACAGGTGTGGTGGTGTGGGTCAGTTTAAGGGTAAAGTTAGGGACAGGTGTGGTGGTGTGGGTCAGTTTAAGGGTAGGGTTAGAGACAGGTGTGGTGGTGTGGGTCAGTTTAAGGGTAGGGTTAGGGACAGGTGTGGTGGTGTGGGTCAGTTTAAGGGTAGGGTTAGGGACAGGTGTGGTGGTGTGGGTCAGTTTAAGGGTAGGGTTAGAGACAGGTGTGGTGGTGTGGGTCAGTTTAAGGGTAAAGTTAGGGACAGGTGTGGTGGTGTGGGTCAGTTTAAGGGTAGGGTTAGAGACAGGTGTGGTGGTGTGGGTCAGTTTAAGGGTAAAGTTAGGGACATGTGTGGTGGTGTGGGTCAGTTTAAGGGTAAAGTTAGAGACAGGTGTGGTGGTGTGGGTCAGTTTAAGGGTAAAGTTAGGGACAGGTGTGGTGGTGTGGGTCAGTTTAAGGGTAAAGTTAGGGACAGGTGTGGTGTGGGTCAGTTTAAGGGTAGGGTTAGAGACAGGTGTGGTGGTGTGGGTCAGTTTAAGGGTAAAGTTAGGGACAGGTGTGGTGGTGTGGGTCAGTTTAAGGGTAAAGTTAGAGACAGGTGTGGTGGTGTGGGTCAGTTTAAGGGTAAAGTTAGAGACAGGTGTGGTGGTGTGGGTCAGTTTAAGGGTAAAGTTAGGGACAGGTGTGGTGGTGTGGGTCAGTTTAAGGGTAAAGTTAGAGACAGGTGTGGTGGTGTGGGTCAGTTTAAGGGTAAAGTTAGGGACAGGTGTGGTGGTGTGGGTCAGTTTAAGGGCAAAGTTAGGGACAGGTGTGGTGGTGTGGGTCAGTTTAAGGGTAAAGTTAGAGACAGGTGTGGTGGTGTGGGTCAGTTTAAGGGTAAAGTTAGGGACAGGTGTGGTGGTGTGGGTCAGTTTAAGGGCAAAGTTAGGGACAGGTGTGGTGGTGTGGGTCAGTTTAAGGGTAAAGTTAGAGACAGGTGTGGTGGTGTGGGTCAGTTTAAGGGTAAAGTTAGGGACAGGTGTGGTGGTGTGGGTCAGTTTAAGGGTAAAGTTAGAGACAGGTGTGGTGGTGTGGGTCAGTTTAAGGGTAAAGTTAGGGACAGGTGTGGTGGTGTGGGTCAGTTTAAGGGTAAAGTTAGGGACAGGTGTGGTGGTGTGGGTCAGTTTAAGGGTAAAGTTAGGGTCAGGTGTGGTGGTGTGGGTCAGTTTAAGGGTAAAGTTAGAGACAGGTGTGGTGGTGTGGGTCAGTTTAAGGGTAAAGTTAGGGACAGGTGTGGTGGTGTGGGTCAGTTTAAGGGTAAAGTTAGAGACAGGTGTGGTGGTGTGGGTCAGTTTAAGGGTAAAGTTAGGGACAGGTGTGGTGGTGTGGGTCAGTTTAAGGGTAAAGTTAGGGACAGGTGTGGTGGTGTGGGTCAGTTTAAGGGTAAAGTTAGGGACAGGTGTGGTGGTGTGGGTCAGTTTAAGGGTAAAGTTAGAGACAGTTGTGGTGGTGTGGGTCAGTTTAAGGGTAAAGTTAGGGACAGGTGTGGTGTGGGTCAGTTTAAGGGTAGGGTTAGAGACAGGTGTGGTGGTGTGGGTCAGTTTAAGGGTAAAGTTAGGGACAGGTGTGGTGGTGTGGGTCAGTTTAAGGGTAAAGTTAGAGACAGGTGTGGTGGTGTGGGTCAGTTTAAGGGTAAAGTTAGGGACAGGTGTGGTGGTGTGGGTCAGTTTAAGGGTAAAGTTAGAGACAGGTGTGGTGGTGTGGGTCAGTTTAAGGGTAAAGTTAGGGACAGGTGTGGTGGTGTGGGTCAGTTTAAGGGTAAAGTTAGGGACAGGTGTGGTGGTGTGGGTCAGTTTAAGGGTAAAGTTAGGGACAGGTGTGGTGGTGTGGGTCAGTTTAAGGGTAAAGTTAGAGACAGTTGTGGTGGTGTGGGTCAGTTTAAGGGTAAAGTTAGGGACAGGTGTGGTGTGGGTCAGTTTAAGGGTAGGGTTAGAGACAGGTGTGGTGGTGTGGGTCAGTTTAAGGGTAAAGTTAGGGACAGGTGTGGTGGTGTGGGTCAGTTTAAGGGTAAAGTTAGAGACAGGTGTGGTGGTGTGGGTCAGTTTAAGGGTAAAGTTAGGGACAGGTGTGGTGGTGTGGGTCAGTTTAAGGGCAAAGTTAGGGACAGGTGTGGTGGTGTGGGTCAGTTTAAGGGTAAAGTTAGAGACAGGTGTGGTGGTGTGGGTCAGTTTAAGGGTAAAGTTAGGGACAGGTGTGGTGGTGTGGGTCAGTTTAAGGGCAAAGTTAGGAACAGGTGTGGTGGTGTGGGTCAGTTTAAGGGTAAAGTTAGAGACAGGTGTGGTGGTGTGGGTCAGTTTAAGGGTAAAGTTAGGGACAGGTGTGGTGGTGTGGGTCAGTTTAAGGGTAAAGTTAGAGACAGGTGTGGTGGTGTGGGTCAGTTTAAGGGTAAAGTTAGGGACAGGTGTGGTGGTGTGGGTCAGTTTAAGGGTAAAGTTAGGGACAGGTGTGGTGGTGTGGGTCAGTTTAAGGGTAAAGTTAGGGTCAGGTGTGGTGGTGTGGTGGTGTGGGTCAGTTTAAGGGTAAAGTTAGAGACAGGTGTGGTGGTGTGGGTCAGTTTAAGGGTAAAGTTAGGGACAGGTGTGGTGGTGTGGGTCAGTTTAAGGGTAAAGTTAGAGACAGGTGTGGTGGTGTGGGTCAGTTTAAGGGTAAAGTTAGGGACAGGTGTGGTGGTGTGGGTCAGTTTAAGGGTAAAGTTAGGGACAGGTGTGGTGGTGTGGGTCAGTTTAAGGGTAAAGTTAGGGACAGGTGTGGTGGTGTGGGTCAGTTTAAGGGTAAAGTTAGAGACAGTTGTGGTGGTGTGGGTCAGTTTAAGGGTAAAGTTAGGGACAGGTGTGGTGTGGGTCAGTTTAAGGGTAGGGTTAGAGACAGGTGTGGTGGTGTGGGTCAGTTTAAGGGTAAAGTTAGGGACAGGTGTGGTGGTGTGGGTCAGTTTAAGGGTAAAGTTAGGGACAGGTGTGGTGGTGTGGGTCAGTTTAAGGGTAAAGTTAGAGACGGGTGTGGTGGTGTGGGTCAGTTTAAGGGTAAAGTTAGGGACAGGTGTGGTGGTGTGGGTCAGTTTAAGGGTAAAGTTAGGGACAGGTGTGGTGGTGTGGGTCAGTTTAAGGGTAAAGTTAGGGTCAGGTGTGGTGGTGTGGGTCAGTTTAAGGGTAAAGTTAGAGACAGGTGTGGTGGTGTGGGTCAGTTTAAGGGTAAAGTTAGAGACAGGTGTGGTGGTGTGGGTCAGTTTAAGGGTAAAGTTAGGGACAGGTGTGGTGGTGTGGGTCAGTTTAAGGGTAAAGTTAGGGACAGGTGTGGTGGTGTGGGTCAGTTTAAGGGTAAAGTTAGGGACAGGTGTGGTGGTGTGGGTCAGTTTAAGGGTAAAGTTAGAGACAGTTGTGGTGGTGTGGGTCAGTTTAAGGGTAAAGTTAGGGACAGGTGTGGTGGTGTGGGTCAGTTTAAGGGTAAAGTTAGAGACAGGTGTGGTGGTGTGGGTCAGTTTAAGGGTAAAGTTAGGGACAGGTGTGGTGGTGTGGGTCAGTTTAAGGGTAAAGTTAGGGACAGGTGTGGTGGTGTGGGTCAGTTTAAGGGTAAAGTTAGGGACAGGTGTGGTGGTGTGGGTCAGTTTAAGGGTAAAGTTAGGGTCAGGTGCCCTGGTGTGGGTCAGTTTAAGGGTAAAGTTAGGGACAGGTGTGGTGGTGTGGGTCAGTTTAAGGGTAAAGTTAGGGACAGATGTGGTGGTGTGGGTCAGTTTAAGGCAAACTTCTATTGCAATTTACACAGGGTTTTTTTTCTCTACACAGGAAGTCAGCTGTCAAGATTTCAGCAAAAAAGAAAAGAAAACGAAGCCAAAACAAGGATGATGGTAGGAAAAAATGCTATATATATATATATATATATATATATATATATATATATATATATATATATATATATATATATATATAAAAAGCTATTACACTACAGGTTCAAGACTATTATTTTGTTACCTTAGGATTAATTAGTTATATAGAATTACATACATTGTATATATATATATATATATATATATATATATATATATATATATATATATATATATATATATATATATATATATAATGTATGTAATTCTATATAACTAATTAATCCTAAGGTAACAAAAAAATAGTCTTGAACCTGTAGTATAATAGCTTTTTGGCCCACAACTTCTTGTCTTATATTTCAAATGAAAACTATTCAAAGCATTTACTGACATTGAATTTCACCCCCTGTACACACTGTAAGTCTGGTCAAGGTCTATACATTTGCTCCATCTTAAAATTACATAATTATGATGCTTTGTAAAGGCCTAAACAACAATATACCCTAGAAGTACTACTGTATCCTACCACACTATACCACAAGGTATATTAAAAAGTGTTGGCAATACACAAGCACAAGCCTATCAAAATGCACACCAAAGTATCCCAGAGCATACCATGGTTACATTAAAAGGCCCCTAAGCAACATAATGGTGGGTTATGTACTACAAAGTCCCACAAACCACACCAAAGCATTTTAATGTCAGTCTAGCACATGGTGTACCACTTTAACACAAAATATAACGAAGTATCCCAAACCCCCCAAAAGAAGTTGTTACAAACCCCATTTCCAGAAAAGTTGAGATATTTGTCACCTTTTGTTTTTGGTTTTACTACTGTTACATTAAGGTGCAATGGTTTGTATTTACACAATCTGTTTATTTTTCTTTACAGCTTGCCAGTATCACAGCACATTGGACATTTTTCCAGTAAAATATGTGTCCAAGACACGTGAAAAAAAGGGTTAGTAGCTATATGGTGAACATTCTGTATAACTGTTGGTGCATATATTGATACTATACTACACCAAGAGAATAGTGCTGAAATTGTTGCCTTTTGTCAGAAAAGTAAAAAAAAAAAAAAAAAAAAATTGGTTAAATCATTTGCTTATAGAAAGCTATAAATATTACACCAAACATTTGTTTTGGTGATTTATATTGTGGCTGATTTTTAGAGGCTGGGAGGAGGAATGCAATTAAATATTTAATTATGAAATAAAAGTATGACTTTGGTTTGTCTTTTACCCTCTTCCCAAAGGGCTGTAAAGAGGTATTGGTCCATTGGCTCCCGTGCCCTTCATGGTAACTTCAGCTTTCTTGTTTAACTGATTTTTGAGTTGCCCTTAAAGGAACCCTACTTAAGAAGCCTGTCTGATTTACCATAACTTGGAAGTTATTTAAGTTTATGTAATAAACACCTGGACTAGTGTTACATTTCTTTTTGAGAAGTCAGACGGGCTGCTTAGTTAGATATCTCTCCACATGTGGCATGTTTTTGTCACAACTGCAACTTGCATGTACTGTTGTTTTTGGTGTTTTGTAACTGAGCATTTTATTGTAACTGTGCTACATTTTGAGGGTTAGTTAGTCATCACAATTTCATATTCAGTAGGAATGTGGCGATCTGCTTATCATACAATATGATTAGATACAGTTAGATAGTCCTTATATGTAACATATTTCAGAAATTAAATACATGATTTCTTTGTTTTATTTTGCCATTCCTTTCAGCCTAAAGGCCTGGCCCCCCTCTTGGGAACCGCAGGAGAACATAGAAATGGCGGTATCATAAAGAAACAAAGAAATCTGGCCATGTGGACAAGAATAAAGTTCTTCTGTTCTTATAATGAATTGTGTACATATATGTTGTTATTAAAAATCATTTGTTTATAAATCTCTGTTTCATTATTAAAAATGTATCCTTAATTCAGTGGCAATCAAAATTCATCAAAGTCTGTTTTCATTGTAACTGGTCAGGATCTGATTGATGCTGTGTTGCTGATCAGTTGATTAGTCTAACCTCAACATGTGCTGTGATCAGTCCTCCCCCCCCCCCCCCCACACACACACACACACAAACTTTAAACTTGATGACAATAAACACTGACAGTTAACACTAACCATATTATTGTTTCTACACTGTTTTTGTGTGTGGGAGGTGGACACATTTGTAAAATGAAGCTTGCCCTCAATGTTTTCCATGTGTAAATTAAGTATATAGCTACATTACATGCTATATAAGTTTGTAAAAAATAAAAAGGAACATGCTGCATTTCCCATGAGTTATAGGCATGTTTTCAACCATTGTCACAGCAATTATTTACAGCACATCTGAGAAGTCAATGAAAAAGTAGTTTACTTAATAAATGTTTCATTCAATGATTTTACTGTCATAAGACAGGGTGTAACATTCACTAGGTTCTGGCATAACGTTAGGGATTATCGCCTTGACATCCAGATCCAAGCATATGTTACGTTAGATTAACAACTTTTCTCGTAGCTTTCTCTTTAGTTCGTTGCTATGGCAGTTGCTATTGACGCATCAACCACACAGCTTGCATTACTTCCGCCCGGAAGTATTTTCTTCACTTTAAAAAATAAATGTTTACATTTCTCCATAGATTTTTTTTTTTTTTGATAACTCAACAATACGTTAGCTGAAGGCGATGCAAGTGCCTCGTGTTGTGGGCGGAGTCTGCGCGTTCTACTGTTTTAGCTCAAATATCTTAAATAAAGCAACATATAACATTTTTGTTAACATACATTATCTAAATGCAGTGTAATTACTAGTTTGACTGTCCTAGATATTTGACATATTCAGTAGATATATCTTTTTACAACCCTAGTTTACAACCCTAATTTGCAAACCAGAAGAACTACAACTGTTGTGCTCATTTGTATTAAGATGCATGGTGTGGGTACTGGGAGTTGTAGTTTTTACAACATTTGTGTTTTCCTTAGAATTTGAGTTTGTAAATAGTTAGTTGAAAGTAAGATGAGGGGTTTAGGGGTATGGTAAACACATCTATGCAATCAGATTTTAAATATGTTATTGTCAAGTGGTTTTAAATATATTTTTACTATATTTGACTGTGCCCCCAGTTGTTGACTATACTATATATACCTCAGTGTGATAGCTGAGTTCAAGAGCTCTATGTAACAGTTTGTCCCATAGCCGAAGTCCCTTTTGTTGCTGAATTATAACCCGTCAAACATGCACCAAGGTGACATTTCAAAGGTCAGTATTTCAAAGCAGGAGCCATATAGAATTTGCCATAGTAACATATGTCACTCTCCCGTTCAAGACCTTTCCAATGATATATTTGGTTTAGCTGTACAACAAAGTTTAAATTTTCTCATTTAAGGACACAAGGCCATCTCAAGTCTAGTTTCAGAGAGTACTTTGACGTGTGAATATATAAAGTGAAGATTTTTGTTTGTTTGTTTGTTTCTGATTGTGTAAATAGATTTATGACTGCACAACATGAGGAATACCTGGTACACAGGTACACACACATAATGTTTCCATAGGCGTAATGGATTTCATACTGTACAAACCGTATTTTCTATCCCCCTACACTGCCCCTAAACCTACCCATCACTCTCACTCACACACACACACACACGTTGGTCTATGTGGTTTGCAGGGACTCTCCATAGGCGTAATGGTTTTTATACTGTATAAATCGTATTTTGTATCCCCTTACACTGCCCCTGGCCCTAAACCTACCCATCACAGGAAACATTCTGCATTTTTACTTTCTCAAAAAAACATCATTTAGTATGTTTTTAAGGCCATTTGAATTATGGGGACATTTGATAAACAGGATAAAATAAACAGGCTCACTCACACACACACACACACACACACACACACACACACACACACACACACACACACACACACACACACACACACACACACACACACACACACACACACACACACACACACACACACACACACACACACACACACAGCTAATGCGTAACTATTTATGTAAAATATATACCAAAAGACCATGAATATATTATGGGTATATGCTCCTGGATCTCAGTAATAGACTTTTGGCCACTTTAGTGGACATTATATTTTAGTGAATTTCTCACTTTGCAGATACCAAATGTTTCACCAGGACATCTTGGTCTTTGTAATTATAATGTAAATCTGATTCCTTTTCAAATTGGTTGTTATAACTCAACATGAAAGTCATGAAAATGTTATGGGGTTTCTAATCAAAATATGACTTTCTGTTTCAAAGCAGGGAATTGATTTCATAAATGTCCACTGTAGCGACTCAGGCGAATCAAACACACAATCGCCAGTTACATTTAACAAATATGTTTTGAATGCTTTGTGCTTGGTGGCAGACCTTCCCCCAACACAACAGAGAAAGATTCTTCGTCACCCTGGAAACCATCTGATAAGATGTTTTATGGCCCAAAAGAATTTGTGCACAGAAAAGTGCAGGAAGAGTGTCTTATTCACAAAGAGTTTATGACACGAAGCTTGTAACAAACCCGCTTTTACCTCAAATTATAGACAAACCATCTATAAATGAACATGCACCCCAGGACATTGTATGTAAACACATAACTGTCTTGTAAAATGTTTATTCTGTATGGTATTTTGCATCTTTTTGTCTTTGTCTTTGTCTTAACAAATTACTAGTTCAGATAACCTCATATATGTCAAGTCTCCTATCAAATTAATGCTCACTTCACGACTTACACTTCCATGTATATCACTTATTCAGAAAATGCAGTGTGTGTTTGTTGCATTAATTAGAGTATGAATGGTCAGAGACCCACTGATTCGATTTGATGAACTGAAGGAAAGCTGCTTCTTACCCCTAATTCTTTGTCCCATCTCTCTCATCTCTCTCTCTCTCTTTTATCTCTCTCTAATTTCAGTCTATTCATTATTCTCTTTTATGTATTCTTTCGTTAATATCTATATTTCTACTCTCTTGATGCATATTTAGTGTGTACTTTCTGTGTGAATCGTAGTGTTATTTTTAGTCTGTGTTTATTAAACCTCCAAAAGACATTTAATGAGTTGAATCTGTTGTTCTCCCACATACACAAAGTCAGTGTAACTTACGATCTAACGTTACCTAACTGCTTATGCTACTATGTTAGTAAAGTAAACTGTATGACCATTTGAAATATTGAACTTGTCCTGATCAGTAAAGTTAATGTTTCTTATGCGCTCGTAAAGCAGTAATCCCTTATTGAGAATTGATTTGAAAAGTCTATAACTAATTTGCAGGACAAACTTAGTAGGATAATTTCAAGCAATTCCGTAAAGGGTTACTTGTATTTAATTAAACAATTTTCCCTATCGGAAAATTTTAATACGTAATGAACGACTAGCAAATAATATTCATAAATTCATGAATATTGAATATTAAATCCCTTTTGAGTTAATTATTCCCCGAGACATTAAACTCATAAGTCATTGTTGTTACACCACTATAGTGAACGCCAGGCCTTAAATCATGTTTATCAGGTATTCTGGAGAAAAAACAAACCTGAAACTTAAAAATGTATTCGTAAATTAAAAATATAAACATAAATTCCATTGTTTTTGCCTATACATGCAATTTCATGCATTTAATTTGATCAATTAAAGCAGACAACTTGAAATGCATGGCTTTGACACATTGTGATAATTAACGCATTCATTTACATTATTAGTTCATAAAATTTGTAATTAGGGAATTAACAGAGAGCGAAAGCAACAGCCTACGCCCATCAAAGCGCTGGCTTGTAGGATGCTGGACAGGTGACAATTACACATAGCACATAACAATGTCACCAAAAAAGTGCGTTTTTGGTTGCCAGACCAAGACAGTCCTGCACAGATTCTCCAAAACCCCGCGTTAAGGCAACAGTGGATGTAATTTGCTTTTCCGGATCAGCAACTGAGTTGCGCGAATGTTTATATCTGTTCGCTGCATTTCGGTGCCGACTGTTTCATAAACAAGGCCCAGCTCGACGCCGGCTTTTCCCAATCGCCTAATGCTGAAGGATGGAGCAGTCCCAACGTTAGAAGGGTGAGTGAGACTGCTTCAAATGTCTGTGTTTTTTAGTCCGCTTACTGTCTACACAAACCACGCGTAAACACACAAACACACGTGCACAACTGCACTTCCCACATGTACACCTTCAAAGACAAAAATACGACGATATAATTCAAGTATAAATATGTAAATAACACAAGTCGCTAAGCATATTATATAGTTAGTGTATAACTTGTACCACATAGAGACGTCCTGCTCTAGTCGTTTTTGCTGCTGCTCCTGTTCAACTGCAGCCTCTGGGTCTGATTCCGGATCATAGATGTATGGCTGTATCTGATTAAAAGCCATATTTTTTTCCCGCTGTTAGGGATGACACAGCTTTACGACGCACTCGACTCAACACAATAGCAGCAGCGAGCACACGTCATTATTTAGCTCCGCTCACACGACACGCCCCCACCCGCTCGGCTTTTTTCGGAAAGACTCGGAACAGCGCATCTTTCTTATATAATTATTAAAAAAATAAAGACTTTTCGGAGATATGCAGGATGCAATGCTACTCTATAGGTACTCAAGATTGACATGACACTGACTGAAACTGAGTGTTTCACCCCCCCTTTAAGTTCTGTTAATTGCACATAGTAAGTAGCTACAAGCCGACATGGAGGCCTGAATATTGAGTCATATTGGCACATTGTGCTTAGCCTCTCATTTGCTACCTCGAATGATATTGTTTGGTAGTAGAATTGGTAGTAGTTGTATTATCTTTTAATAATAATTACTATGATCTATTACTATTATCTTTTTTTTTTTTTTTACAGAAACACTTGATAACCAACATCTTAAGCACTGCCACCAATATAATGCTTAATTGACTGATGTTAAGAGTACATGTTCAGATATTTAAAAAGCTGTGCCATTTTACAAAGATAAGCTGATTTATATATAGGCCAAATAATAAATGACTAGCCAATGGCAATCCTATTGTCAAGGTGTGTCTTTAGGTTTGGCTACATGGATTATTATTTCGACAGTGTTTATGTATAAAACAACATTGTCCTTACCTCTACTAGCCCACTGCTTGACATCAAAACAGCATGGACAGTAAGCATATCAGTTCTTACTATAAAGAACAATAGAAAATCATAATACATTGTACAATTTTAAATGGTACGTTTGCAGGCTAGCAGGGGGCAAATAAGCTTACAAACCTGACTTGGCCATATACAGTCTTGTTCAAAATAATAGCAGTACAATGTGACTAACCAGAATAATCAAGGTTTTTAGTATATTTTATATTGCTACGTGGCAAACAAGTTACCAGTAGGTTCAGTAGATTGTCAGAAAACAAATGAGACCCAGCATTCATGATATGCACGCTCTTAAGGCTGTGCAATTGGGCAATTAGTTGAAAGGGGTGTGTTCAAAAAAATAGCAGTGTCTACCTTTGACTGGACAAACTCAAAACTATTTTGTACAAAAAAAAATTTTTCTTCTGGGATTTAGCAATCCTGTGAATCACTAAACTAATATTTAGTTGTATGACCACAGTTTTTTAAAACTGCTTGACATCTGTGTGGCATGGAGTCAACCAACTTGTGGCACCTCTCAGCTGTTATTCCACTCCATGATTCTTTAACAACATTCCACAATTCATTCACATTTCTTGGTTTTGCTTCAGAAACAGCATTTTTGATATCACCCCACAAGTTCTCAATTGGATTAAGGTCTGGAGATTGGGCTGGCCACTCCATAACATTAATTTTGTTGGTTTGGAACCAAGACTTTGCCCGTTTACTAGTGTGTTTTGGGTCATTGTCTTGTTGAAACAACCATTTCAAGGGCATGTCCTCTTCAGCATAGGGCAACATGACCTCTTCAAGTATTTTAACATATGCAAACTGATCCATGATCCCTGGTATGCGATAAATAGGCCCAACACCATAGTAGGAGAAACATGCCCATATCATGATGCTTGCACCTCCATGCTTCACTGTCTTCACTGTGTACTGTGGCTTGAATTCAGAGTTTGGGGGTCGTCTCACAAACTGCCTGTGGCCCTTGGACCCAAAAAGAACAATTTTACTCTCATCAGTCCACAAAATGTTCCTCCATTTCTCTTTAGGCCAGTTGATGTGTTCTTTGGCAAATTGTAACCTCTTCTGCACATGCCTTTTTTTTAACAGAGGGACTTTGCGGGGGATTCTTGAAAATAGATTAGCTTCACACAGACGTCTTCTAACTGTCACAGTACTTACAGGTAACTTCAGACTGTCTTTGATCATCCTGGAGGTGATCATTGGCTGAGCCTTTGCCATTCTGGTTATTCTTCTATCCATTTTGATGGTTGTCTTCCGTTTTCTTCCACGTCTCTCTGGTTTTGCTCTCCATTTTAAGGCATTGGAGATCATTTTAGCTGAACAGCCTATCATTTTTTGCACCTCTTTATAGGTTTTCCCCTCTCTAATCAACTTTTTAATCAAAGTACGCTGTTCTTCTGAACAATGTCTTGAACGACCCATTTTCCTCAGCTTTCCAATGCATGTTCAACAAGTGTTGGCTTCATCCTTAAATAGGGGCCACCTGATTCACACCTGTTTCTTCACAAAATTGATGACCTCAGTGATTGAATGCCACACTGCTATTTTTTTGAACACACCCCTTTCAACTAATTCAACTAATTGCCCAATTGCACAGCCTTAAGAGCGTGCATATCATGAATGCTGGGTTTCATTTGTTTTCTGAGAATCTACTGAACCTACTGGTAACTTGTTTGCCACGTAGCAATAAAAAATATATGATGTTTCTTAAAAAACTAAGTTCGGGAGAAGCACGTTCAAATGATCTACCTAATCATGATGTCATTCCAACCAGCTGTCAACAATCAGTAATCAACATGTCTACCAATCAGCTCAAGTGGAGGATCACATAAATACCCAGTCAACTCACCAACGTTCCTTGACAAAGTTTGCAGCATCCCTCCACCACCCCTTCTACCTCACACGCACCTGGTTAACTTTCCTAACCAGAAATACGGGGGGAGTACTCTGGGTTCGGGCCAAATACCGAGCTCGGAGCCCTCTCCTTGGACAGCACGCCAAATACGCATACCATTTATTCTATCTGAATTATTTGTAAGTGTGAACTCGTGAAACTAAAAACCTTGATTATTCTGGTTAGTCACATTGCACTGCTATTATTTTGAACAAGACTTAGATAAGCGACAAGACTTTTGTCAGGGACTGTATTTTTATTTTTATTTAAGCCTTTAAATTCCCATGGGAACATAGGCCATCGACTAAGCTCTTCCATCCTCTCCGGTCTTGGGCCCTCCACTCCAGGTGTTGCCACGTCAGCCCTTCTCCCTTCGTTTCCTGTTCTGTGGTTCTTCTCCAGGTGGTTCTCGGTCTGCCTCTTTTCTTCCTGCCCTGTGGGTTCCATGTCATCGCCTGTTTAGCGATTGAATTCTTTCTCCTTAGTGTGTGCCCTATCCACTTTCATTTCCTCCTCCGGATTTGTCCCAAAAAGTCCCAAAAAGTTGGGACACTGTACAAATTGTGAATAAAAAAGGAAAGCAATAATTTACACATCTCATAAACTTATATTTTATTCGCAATAGAATATAGATAACATCAAATGTTGAAAGTGAGACATTATGAAATGTCATGCCAAATATTGGCACATTTTGGATTTCATGAGAGCTACACATTCCAAAAAAGTTGGGACAGGGAGCAATAAGAGGCCGGAAAAGATAAATGTACATATACGGAAAATCTGGAGGACCAATTTGCAACATATTAGGCCATTTGCCAACATGATTGGGTATAAAAAGAGCCTCTCAGAGTGGCAGTGTCTCTCAGAAGTCAAGATGGGCAGAGGATCACAAATTTCCTCAATGCTGTGGCGAAAAATTGTGGAGAAATATCAGAAAGGAGCCGAGAAAAATTGCAAAGAGTTTGAAGTTTATCGTCATCTACAGTGCAAAATATCTTCCAAAGATTCAGAGAATCTGGAACAATCTCTGTACGGAAGGGTCAAGGCCAGAAAACAATACTGGATGCCCGTGATCTTCAGGCCCTTAGACGGCACTGCATCACATACAGGAATGCTACTGTAATGGAAATCACAACATGGCAGACTGATCTCATGAAATGGCGTATGTATAACACGCCAATTCGTATGCCATTTTGGCATGTTATCAAGACGCATAAACACTTTTTATCAACGCAGTTTCATTCTATCCCCCTACACTGACCCATGATGTCACAGGCCTCGTGATGTCACAGGTCCCATGATGTCACAGGCCTCATGATGACACAGGCCTCATGGCGTCACAGGCCCCATGACGTCACAGGGCTAATGATGTCACATGCCCCATGATGTCACAGGCCCCATGATGTCACAGGGCCGATGATGACACAGGCCCCATGATGTCACAGGGCTCATGATGTTGAAGGATATTTTCATTTATTTCAAGGATATGTTCATTATTTTCATGTAGTCGCATATTAGGATATGAAGTATTAGTCATGTGGCATATTATGATTCACAGTATAAAGTATTAAGTATACAGTATTAATTGTGTTTTTCATCATGAAGTATTAATGATTGAGTGATGTTCATTAGGAATTGAGTTGTTCTTCAATTTGCTTATGATGATTTAACTTGCAAATGTACAGAAGATTACGGAATGTGCTGAGATTTTTGCAGGACGCTATAAAGGGTGTGAAACGAAACTAAGGATAAGGATAGGTGGTACGACGTGGTACGAGGTCAAGCAAGGGTTAGACAGAGGGGGTAGGGGATCTCTAAGATGGAAAATACCAGAGCTGTACTTTCTTTGTGTGTGTGTGTGTGTGTGTGTGTGTGTGTGTGTGTGTGTGTGTGTGTGTGTGTGTGTGTGTGTGTGTGTGTGTGTGTGTGTGTGTGTGTGTGTGTGTGTGTGTGTGTGTGTGTGTGTGTGTGTGTGTGTGTGTGATGACGCGGGACACCCCAATTGGAGGAGACAGTACAGAAGGAGACGGGGATGAAGAACAAGAATATAAAATATGCATGATAAAGTTGTGAAATTCATTCAAGAGCAGCCATAGTGAAATCATCAGGATTTTCCTGATGCTGGTCTTTGCTGGTCTGGATCCTGAGCTCAGAAACCTTTTTTACTCGCTGTGCAATTGGGCTTTAATAAATGTATACTTTTGATTGATAACTCGACTCCTGGCCGATTATTGAACTTGGGGAGGACTTTGGGAGAAAAAAGTCCAACACTGGCCATGTGCTTGTGTTTGTCATGTTTGGTGTGAGTACATGACTTGTCATGTATTTCTTTGTGCCATGTGCTCTCGTGTCCATTGTCTAACCCTGCCAATGTTGTTTCCTAGTTATTGGTCGTCACTTGTTACCCTCTTTTTGTTTGCTTCCCTATTTATTCTCCTTGTATTTGCAGTCCTGTGGTGGATCGTCGTGTTTTTCCGATTGCATGTGCTTCATGTTTTCTTGCTTCTTGTGTCAAATTGAGTCAAGTTCTACTCAAGCCTTGTTCCCCCCCATAGGAATATTAGGCTTT
Source organism: Pseudorasbora parva (assembly GCF_024679245.1). Taxonomy (NCBI): domain Eukaryota; kingdom Metazoa; phylum Chordata; class Actinopteri; order Cypriniformes; family Gobionidae; genus Pseudorasbora; species Pseudorasbora parva. The sequence goes on from NC_090191.1 coordinate 3,748,196, forward strand.
GAGGACTCAAATCAAATATGTTAGATTGTCAGTCAATCCCATGATCGCCTTCAGAAAATGTGCGCTAGCTCGTAAACATTGGCTAAAGCTCAGGGGGAAGATGAAAATGTGGGCACTCTGCACTCTGTCCCCTTTTCCATCCCGCTGTGATGCCCATGGGAATAGGATCTATTTTTATGTTGGTTTTGATACTTTACATGTTTACATGTAAATGTTTTTGTTTTTTTGTCTGTTGCTTTGTGCCATTAAACTGGTGTTAATTTGTATTTGTCTCTTTCACCTTAGGTTTGATGGTGCTGAAAGAGGGGAGTGAAGTACTGAATGAAATGGAAGAGAAAGATCAATTTAAGAACAATTATTTTCTAATGGTAGAAAAATCTTTTAGTAGCTCACAGCCTGAAAAGACACCAAAAAGTGGTAAAAAGAAGGGAACTAGAAGTCATTGTACCTGCCAACAGTGTGGAAACAGTTTCACTCTAAAAAGCAGCCTTAACAGGCACATGAGAGTTCACACTAGAGAAAAGCCTTACACATGCCTACAGTGTGGAATTAGATTCACTCAAAAAGGAAGTTTAAACAGACACATTAAAATTCACACTATAGAGAAGCCTTACACATCCCCTCAGTGTGGGAAGAGTTTCACTAAAACATTAAACCTTAACAGACACATGAGACTTCACACTGGAGAGGACCTCTACACATGTCCTCAGTGTGGACAGAATTTTACTCTAAAACAACATTTTGAAGACCACATGATGATTCACACTGGAGAGAAGCCGTTCACCCATACGGAAATGTAATATATGTACATATTTGTCCCTATATCCGAGTAGTGATGTCATATATGTTTCATATAAGGCAATATATTATTAGCGCATATATACATTCTCACGATATATGAAGATATAGGTTTATACCATGTATGAAATACCCATAGAATAATTATTATATATACATATATTTAAATTATTTATATGATGATTTTTATATGGTACAGTATGTTAATGCCATATATGTAAACAATATATGTCGAATTTATATATGTAAGTTTATTTAAACATAATATATGCAAACATTCAGTATGCTTGTATAGGATTTTATATGGATTTATATAGTGGTGTTTGAATCCTGGCTTTTAAAAATTTGATTTTGGTTCAGGCTTAGGACATTAAAAGCTCCATGTTTGTTTTTCTTCCCATTGTGAGTGTACAGTTTGAGCATTCGCTTGGTCTCGTGTGAGCATCTAGTTTTGCTTGGGCAGTATACACTCTTTTGTCCATGTGTTTAGGGTTGTTTGTTTAGCATGTGGTTTGTGCTCATCATTAGCCATGGTGTGTCCTTTCATGTTTTGTTCTGTGTAGCATGTAACGGTTACTCTGGTACATGGGTGACATTTTTCATCCTGTCCTCTAGAGGGCAACAAATGGAGGAAGTGGTTTTAAGGTTACGAGTAGCACAGAGGAGAGGCATGGCAATGGAGCATGGGTGAAAATGCCTGGAATCACATTGTGTTTGAGAGTTAAGTGAATTGTACATTCTAATGCTTTATAATCTTGTTCAAATGCACATATTTATGTACCCATAAAAATGTTAATTCATAGTGTTTGGAAGTTTGCAGAGAAGCTCGCAGAGGACTCCGTTATGGGGCTTGAGTGCACTGATACCTACTTCTTACCTGTGTTGGATTGTGCCAGTGCCTAATCTAGGATTCAGGATTGTATATCTTCAGTGCCTGCTGGGACTGGGAATTCTACAACACTCATATAAGACACTTGCATTGTAGACTGTATATCCTTTTCCCTCTATGACATTTTGAATTGTTTGGTACAGTTTTTTGTTTGTGTATCACTATTTTGGGTTTGGAATTGATTTACTGTTTATTTGTTTACTTATAGTGTTGAGCTTTGATATTCACAATGCTGTCTTGGATTTCCATCCATGTGCTAATTGTTACTATGTTATCTCATTCAGTGGTTAAATAGATACAATTTATTTTCACTCCCTCATTGAGAATCTTACAGTTAGTTTGAACACAAAATATTGGCAAAAGTGAATTCCCGTTTTTGTGAGGATTTCTTATTGTATAAAAAACTAAGGTGAGCCAGTTACCACCATGAAGGGGTTTGATTGTTTCGATTGTTTATTTTTGAAGCCTAATAAAAAGCCCATTAACCTCTGCACCCTTGAGTCCTTCATCTCTTGCCTCACCTGACAATAAGTAACATTATAAATATTTTATATTTTAAATGTCATTTGTTTTATACAGCGTATAGATTTTAAGACTCTACGACATTTGACAGTGATAATGATTTGTCACATATATAATTTAAACATATATAATATGTGGACTAAAGATATATGTCAATATATGGAATTTCTGATGCTGTGCATATATGTGCATTTATGTTTTTACTCTATATGAGCATATTAGGATATTTCATATATGAGACCTATATGTCAAAATATGTATTATACATACATTAACATATATAATATATGGGATACATTTATATGTCAATATATGGAATTGTTCCAATTTCTAATATGTTTCATATATGTTTTTACTTTATATATCACATATATCGCATATATTGATATTTCATATATAGACATATATTACATTTCCGTATGGGCACCTACCAACAATGTGGAAAAAGTTTCAACCGAAAAGGAACCCTTAACAGACACATGATAGTTCACTCTGGAGAGAAGCCGTTCACCTGCCAAAAGTGTGGGAAAAGTTTCAACCGAAAAGGAACCCTTAACATACACATGAGAGTTCACACTGTATAGAAGGCGTTCACATGTGGTGACTGGGAAAAGTTTTAGGTATAAAAAAATGCTGGAGTGCCACATGAGTATTGATGTATGAGAGAACTGGTTTTATTTCATCAGTGTGGAATGAATCACACAGACAGGAAACACCTCATGTTTAAAAGACTGTATAATGTGCTGATTATTGTTATGGTACTAAATCACCCTAGAGGCCTGAATTCATAATTAAGAAGCGAGTCAGAATTAGACTCAATTTTATCCACAAAGGGAATTTTTTATCAGACTGAAAAAATATTTATCATGTCTTTAGGGGTAACCCCGAATAGTGGAAGATTCGATGCATTGATATGCGGAGCCTGATTCGACCACCGATCTCACGGTCGAATCTTCACGGGTGTTATGAAACGAGGATCAAACCATTTTGGCAATATGGGGGTGCTCAATATTTTAAAGACGTGTCGCGGTGCTGAGCTGAGCTGAGCATAGGTGTGCGACCCCTTTAAGGGCGCTGAGCTTCGCGCCACGCCTTTAAAATTAGAACACGTTCAGTGAGCGTACACACACCGGCGGCATTCAGCGCCTGTCCGCGGCCACTCAGGAAGTTGTTTAAAATCCTGCTGCACCACAGAGCGCTTTCGTGCAGCTCATCTGTCAGTCAATTCAAAATTGAGCTCGCGTGTATATAATGTGCGCGTCAGGTGGTGGTGAGTGAGATCCTGAGGTGAGCGGGGCTGAGCTTCGCGTACGTCTTCACCCCCTTTAGGCACAATCGGTACATGCATGTAAATGCATTCAAAGTGTTTTTTTCCTCTCTAGGCAGGTATTTTTTTTAGGTTTATTTATCAAAATGTTATTTTATATATTTGTGTGATGTTCTGTATTTCGATCGTGGCTTTGTGAGAAAACAGTTTATGAATGTTTATCCACCACATTACCTTTAAACCTAAATAAGAAAGCCATTGTCAGTTCGTCTGTCAGTTGGCAGGAAGTTTTGGTCGCTTTATTAAAAGTTGTGGCTGTGTGCAGTGTGTAAAAGAAAATAAAAATAGTTTTACCCTTCTGCTGACTAGTGTCGTGCCCCTCCCAACCCATTCACACACACAGACAATTCGACTATCAGTCGACCATAGAGAGATTCGACAATTCTGATTCGATTGTCTAAATCCTTAGTCGAGGACAGCCCTACATGTCTTTATATACACTCCCCTAAAGGATTATTAGGAACACCATACCATGTTCCTAATAATGTTCCACCATACCATGTTCCTAATAAACCATGTTCCTAATAATACCTGTGTTTGACTCCCTTTCGCTTTCAGAACAACGTTCAGGTAGGCTGTGGCATTTAAACTATGCCCAATTGGCACTAAAGGGCATAAAGTGTGCCAAGAAAACATCCCCCACAACATTACACCACCACCACCAGCCTGCACAGTGGTAACAAGGCATGATGGATCCATGCTCGCCCAATTCTGACTCTACCATCTGAATGTCTCAACAGAAATCGAGACTCATTAGGCCAGGCAACATTTTTCCAGTCTTCACCTGTCAAATTTTGGTGAGTTTGTGCAAATTGTAGCCTCTTTTTCCTATTTGTAGTGGAGATGAGTGGTACCCGGTGGGGTCTTCTGCTGTTGTAGCCAATCCGCCTCAAGGTTGTGCATGTTGTGGCTTCACAAATGCTTTGCTGCACACCTCGGTTTTAACGAGTGGTTATTTCAGTCAAAGATGCTCTTCTATCAGCTTGAATCAGTCAGCCCATTCTCTTGAATCAGTCGGCAATTTAGACATTGGATTGAGTCTAATATATTATTAGTTGGTCAGTTGTTGATTTCTGATGGTCAGCTTTTGAGTATTACTGAACAGTCTTAAGTGTTACATTTCTGTTAAAGAATATTGTATTGTCAAAAATTCTATTTTGACAAAATTTTATAAATTATACAAGATAGTTGATGGACCTAAATGATGTGATTAGACAAAAAAAACACTTAAACTAACACAACAAAATAAAATTCAAACTTTACAGACCCTTAAAACAGCACTAGGTAACTTTTCAACCTTCATAATATATTTTCAAGACTCAAGATGATACATTGACTTACAATAGGTTGAATGACACGTCTGCCATAGCCTGACGGGGTCTGTATCGTTTTTAATTGTACTTTTAAACTTCGGGTTTCGGGTAGTAACCCGAGAACAAAAAGAACTACAAAATTCGACTGCTTCACGGCATATACGTCACTTCTACCAACACCCACACTTCTTTAATTCGGACGTGCGAGCCCAACTTTGTTTGTCGGATAATATAGTCATGATTATTTGGCGTTTGAAAAAAATAAAACCCATGAAATTATATTCATATGACATGCTAAAACATGCCACTGACTGTAACGTTACCTGGGATGAAGATATTTCACACGTGACGCCAGAAGAACACCTGCATGTGAACTCCTCCTGCAGTGTTTAGGTTAACTGTCAGTGCTGCTTTTATGAAATTACTTGGCCCGCCCCCACACCACTGTATATATTTTAACAACCCGCCCCACGACCATTAAATAGACATACAGGGTCCGCGGGTTATGAGACGACCCGCGCATCACTAGTTCAGGGCTATCAGGGTTGTCATGTCAACAAATGCACGCGCGATGGCATCCCCTGTTGTAGGATGACAGAGCTTACGACAGTAGTTGAGGACATTATTTTTTCCCAACCGTAGGGGGAACCCAGAGAGCAAAAGTTACCCAGTGCTGCTTTGAAGTTCAACATATAAACCTACACTATCAATGAAGTGCTGTCAAGTGGTGTTTTTATCAGGGTTTTTTTTTTTTTTTTTTTTTAGTTTGATAAACATGACAATATAACAATGCAACTACATGAAAAGAGGTTTTAGTGTTATAAATAAATTATTTGTGAGCATTAGCATAACATAAGGTTTTAGAATAAACACGAAACGCACGTGATCGCTGTCATGCGGTGAATCCGGCCAATCGCGGATCAGCTGTGTCGTCATCAGAGCTCGAGCAGCCGCTCTTAAGAATCTGCATCGGCTGCATCAGCCGGCTGCTCTCGAATCACTCTCGCAGTACTTTGTTGACATACGTCACAGTCACGTGCCGTCTGCGCTGTCTCAAGTCGGACAAAATTTCTAACTGGCATGCAGTGCTTCAAGTCAGACACCGATCGGTCTGCGCATTGCTAGGTGAAGTCGAACAAGCCTAGTGATTACATTTAAATTGCATTTTTTCATTTGAAAGAGTTTTTGCATCTTGGTCTGGGTATTCTGGGAATTACATATCTGGGGAACCCCGGCCCAGATCAGACATGATGACAGAACTAACGGCTCGACCCAGAAGTCATGAGAGGTGTCGCCTCGCTACTAATCTTTCTAAGGAACAGACGTGATGAAATGTGAAGAGACTAAAGAAAGAACAATTTGGATTGGGATGTGCTGTAAATAATGTGACTCATGTCAAGATTTAAAACCACAAGATAGTTTTATTATAGTCATGTGTACAGTTGACCTTCATAACATTATTGTAGAAAGTAACCAGATGAAACTTAAAACAACAGAGGTAAAGGCTAAATTTGTGTGCTACACACTCGTCACTTTGTTGTAGTTGTGTGTAGGTAAAGATGAATTTCAGGAAGATATGTGAGGTCTTGTTAATTGAAATGTATTTTATTGCTGCACAAATCTATTGAACAAGTCAAGTTTATGTTTTTCAGATTTTCATGAAGTGTTTTTAAGTGTGTTTTGCATTTGATGAAAACCGGCAAAATTGCCCGAGGAAACGCTGAAATTGTGTGAAAAGTTTGTGTTTTCCTTCTTGATTTAGGTGAAGTCCGTCGTCTTTGTATAGGTTTTGGATTATTCTTCCATTTTTGAGAAATGGTTTTGTAGTGTTCAGAAACAGGATATTACTTGTTTGTGAAGTCCAGTGTTGGATCAGGCTGTTGCATTGTTTGATTGTCGTTTTCATTGTGGAGTCGTCGTTCACTCGTGGTAAAACAGCGCTGATTGTGAAATACAGAACGTGTGGATTGACCAATGAGATTCTGGCTATGAGCATTTTCATTCGCTGGACCACAGTCGACGCAGGCGCTCCACTCGCGATGTCGTTTGTTCCGATGTGGAGAATCACTAATGTGTACTTGTGGAGTTTCTCAAAGTGTCTGATGTGTTGTTGAGCAGATCTCATGAGAGTTGTGTCTGGGTGAACCCAGCATTGAGCATTTGGGAAATAGTCCTCAATATCCCGACACATTGAGTCTGTGAGGAAGCAGACCTGTAGACCTGTGGGAGAGAAGAAATGCTGCTTTATACTGTGTTCACTATATGAGTTTATATTATATTAATAATATTGCATGTATTAGCTGCTTACCTCGAGGTATGACGTACGTTCTTCTGTTGATTGTAGTTGTTATTGTGCTTTTTTCTAAAGAGAAATGAAGAATATTAGAGATTAAAATACGCCTGTTGGTAAACATCCATTGAGAGTTTAAACCAGTTCATTATGAAGTTACAGGTTGTTTTATTTGCTGATCAAAGCCTTTAAATGAAGAACAAACGCAGACAGCAGTATAACTATGTATCAAGTGTGTCAGCTGGAGAAAAGATTTATTAGACGACTGTTTTTGACATATGACTAATTTATTGAGTGATTCAATGAACGTTTGCAACTATTTATGTTCAGGTATGTTAATGTGATCATATTTTTCAACAGATTTTTACTCATTTAATGCATGACGTCATAATAACGAATGTCCAACTTGGAAGTCGGATGTTCTGAGGTTGAAGGCAGTTTTTGTCTGGACATGTAATCTCAACTGTAATCTGTATGACCCGCTCCATGTCAAATAAAACCACTTTAATTATTACACTCATATGACATTCTTCAAAATATCCTTCATTTATGAAGAGCTGATGATTTTAATAAGGATCAAATGACCGAGTTCAGCTTTGAGAATGAAACCAACCTCTTTGCTCCTCAGTTTCTTCATGCTTGACTCTGAATGTTTCTTCAATCTTCACGTCTTCATGCTTGACTCTGAATGTTTCTTCAATCTTCACGTCTTCATGCTTGACTCTGAATGTTTCTTCAATCTTCACGTCTTCATGTTTGACTCTGAATGTTTCTTCAATCTTCACGTCTTCATGCTTGACTCTGAATGTTTCTTCAATCTTCAGGTCTTCCCCCTTCACTTTAATAAATGCCATCTTTATTATAGTGTATCACGTGTCTCTCAGTGGCTTCACCAGCAGTGCTGCAGTCATCAAGTGTGACTAAAGCTGAGAAACATTGTGTTTTATAGAGATTTCAGAGGGCCGTCCTTACAGGTGAAGATAAAGCAAACAAAGCATGTAAAGGATGTGAGCAGTTATAGAAACAGCTCTAATCCAATCAGCACAACTATAGCCCTGATTATCATAGACATCAGGAAGAGTCACACCTTCACCCATTTATTCACACTTAACTCAGATATTGATTACCATCATCAGCAACAGCCATTAAAGACAAAAGGTGAAACGACACACTTACCATGAGTTTACATTTGTATTCCCACACACCTGAAACAAGAGATTCATTTTAAACATTTACCTTTCTGCTGACTTTCTAAGTTGAAATAATATCACCTAAATAATTATAATTGTCTTTTACAGTGTTTGTGTTGGATCAACCCGATCACATGTAAATGCGTATAAATATACTCCTGAACAAAATCTTAAGACCAGGGGATTCATTGCAAGTTTTACACATTTCACACTTGTGGATCATAACCGGGTTGTAAGTGCTGCTTCAAAATGCCAAAAGAAGAAACAGGAGCAAGAGACAAAAAATAGAGATTAGGCAATTTATTGAAAACTGCATTTAAACTCAAACAGGCCGTTCATCAGCTGATCATAAGTTTAAGACCATAGCCCAAAAATAAACGCACAACAGTACTAAAAGTGTCAAAAAATGACTCAGTAGTGAGTAGCTCCTACGTTCTTGTTGATCACTTCAAAAACTTGTTTCGGCATGCTTGATGCGGGTGGGAACGTTGCTCCATGTGGTGAAGATGGCTTCACAAAGGGCATCACAAAGGGCATCATCGTCTGGAACTGACGTCCATTTTTGTAAACTTCCCTTGCCATCCATCCCCAAATGTTCTTAATGGGATTTAGATCAGGGGAACACGCAGGATGGTCCAAAAGAGCAACGTTATTCTCCTGGAAGAAGTCCCTCGTCAGGCGGTTGTTGTGAATTGCAGCGTTGTCCTGTTGAAAGACCCAATAATTTCCGCACAGACGGGGGCCCTCGGTCAAGAGGGATGCCCGCTGCAACAGATCCACATAGCCAGCCGCCGTTTGACGCCCCTGCACAACCTGAAGCTCCATTTTCCCCTTGAAGGAAAAAGCACCCCAGATCATGATGGAGCCTCCTCCACTGGGCCACATAGAAAACATCTCAGGTGGGATCTCCTTCTCATGCCAGTAACGTTGGAAGTCATCAGGACCGTCCAGGTAAAAAATTTCTCGTCAGAGAATAAAACTTTCTTCCACTTTTCAATGTCCCATGTTCGGTGCTCCCTTGCAAATTCTAAACTGGCAAGTTTGTGTCGTGGGAGGAGACGTGGCCTTTGAAGACGTTTTTTGTTCTTGAAGCCCTTCTCTAGCAGATGACGTCTTATGGTTATTGGGCTGGAGTCAGCATCAGTAAGGGCCTTAAAATGGGTTGAGGATCGACCTGTGTCTTCACGGACAACCCGTCGGATCCTGCGGCTCAGTGCAGGTGAAATCTTTTTGGGTCTACCACTTGACTTTTTTGTCCCATAACACTCAGGATTTTTTAAGAAATGTAAAATGACTGTCTTACTGCGTCCAACCTCAGCAGTGATGTCGCGTTACGAAAGGCCTTGCTTGTGCAGCTCAACAATCCTGCCACGTTCAAAGAGAGAAAGCCTTTTTGCCTTTGCCATCAGGAGATCTTGACAGTATGACTGCTTGAAGGACAATGACATGAAAGCCATATTTTTGTGCAGATTTGACCTTTTTATGGCTATGGTCTAAAACTTTTGATCAGCTGATGAATGACCTGTTTCAGTTTAAATGCAGTTTTCAATAAATTGCCTACTCTCTATTGTTTGTCTCTTGCTCCTGTTTCTTCTTTTGGCATTTTTAATCAGCACTTACAACCTGGTTATGATCCACAACTGCGAAATGTGTAAAACTTGCAATGAATCCCCTGGACTTAAGATTTTGTTCTGGAGTCTAGTACGAGTGTGCAATGTCATGGAATGTATACGCCAAAACTCATTTTGGCGTGCATATGATACGCACTTTATGGCGTATATATGACACCCTCTTGGGTAGGTTTAGGGTAGTGGGGTGGGGGGTTCGTTTGTATAATACGCCATAAAGTGCGTATCATATGCATGCCAAAAACAGCGGGGCATAGACACGCCGATATGAGTTTTCGCGTATACATATATACTCGTACTATTTATACATTTGTCAAGAAGGTTTAAAACAGATTTTTTTGTTTTGTTTTTTACTTCACAGCAATTAACTTTATATTTAAAATGCACTCAAACTAACAAAACACTTAATTCATGTCTAACATCAGGCATCATTATACAATTTTTATTTGTGTGTAAAAATTCTTTACAAAACAAGATTGACATGCTCTGCTGCTTAGAATATATATTTACTGCGGTTTATGTTACATGTTTCATGTTCACATTACAGTATAACATTGATTCCTAAATTTACCCTTGAATGAACTGAACTAATTCTGTGTCAACTAATTGCTTTGATATAATTTTCATTTCTGTTTTTGTGTTGTTTTAGGTTTTTGCACTTAACCCTCATGTCAATTGACCCTAATTGGATTAAATAAAATTCTGCAAAAATCACACTATGCAAAAAGAATAGAAGCGAGTACAAATAATTTACTTTTAATTCATTTCCAATTTTAATTTCTTGTAAAAAAATGTTTTAAAGACCTACACATGTGGGGAGTTTACAATTATAGATTTAGAACTGTAAGATCTTAATCTTTTTTCTAAAGTAATCTTGACAAAAATATTATTTCACAGCTTTCAGATTCTAGTTTTCATATTTGGTGACTGATATACAAAAGAAATGACAGAGCAATAGATAAATAGCGATAGACTCTCCATTTGTGATGCAGTGTCAAACTACAATATGCGCCCTGATTCTTTGGAGATTGAATTCAAATCATATTTTAACATTACTTCTCAAACTACTTCTGAATAACATATCTACTTCATAAATATAATGAAAATGATGTAAATATATGGTTCAGATTACTCAAACCATATATGGAAATTATAGAGTGCTTACATGGTCATCAGTGGAGGTGTGACACACAGTTTACTGGTAAAACAATTTTTTTTATTTTCACAAACGTAGAAATTAAAATGTTAAACGCTGCAAGACAATTTCACTTCATGACTAGAGTTAAAGAGCTCTGACATACACCAAAGAAGTGTTTTGTATTTGGGGTCTGTGCAGTTGTTTTTGAATAGCTGTCTATAGTTCAAATTGACCCAAGAACAGCCAGATCTTATACACTTTCCATATGCACACTTCACAACCCTTCAGCTTGTTGAAACATATGCATTTTCAGGACACTGAGGAAAAGTCACAACATTTCGAGAAAATTAACAGATACTGTAGTGTTTTAGACTAAAAAAATAAATTCTCGCTAATGTTTTTACCATCTTTGGCTGACAAAATATTTTTCATCTTTGAAATAAATGAGAAAAGCTAATTTTTACAGTAACAAGACAAACTTTTAAGTGAAGTTTTATTAACTAATTTCGGGAGGAGCACTAACAGATAATTAAACAACGGAGCCGTCAGCTAATCAAACCTAATTAACAAGGGGAGCACGGCAGATAATTAAACCTAATTGAACACAGGTGGAGCATGGTAAGCTAATCAATCTGATCAACGATATGAGGTGTACTTATACTACAGATTTACCATTTGACCATTTACCAGTTGACCATTTTTATTTTAGCATGGATGGCTTCAGGCAGGGCCCCGCCTGCACACTCACGCTGCTAGGCTAACTCCAAATGCTCAAGAAACAAGTATTTTCCTAACAAAAGTTTAAGCTATTTTTAAACTCAACTCATACCGCTTCATCAGCATTTATGGTAAAAGATTTCTGCTTTTCCCTACGAAACACAATTGGCATTTTGTCTTCTAACAATTCTAATCGATGAACAACTTCTATAATCAATGTCCTAAAGGCATGTTAATAACGTTGCGTTTTTGGAACCACGACAACAGAGTCAACTGCGAAAGCAGCACTCGGTCATCAAAGAATGCACACTGCAGAGACTTGCAACATTAAACTACAACAGTTTCTGTCTTAAGAAATAGAAAACGATCTTAAATAATGAATGTATTACTGGCACACCTCAAGCTTGCGATCGCTGTGTACTTTGCCTACGTTACTTTTAATCCACGAGAATACGTTCATCATGCACGCGCACGCGGTGACCGTGGCGATGAACAAATAATTATACTTCTGGGAAAGTGAATATACAGATATTTTGAGGCTACATCACTCAGATAATGACAATGCTACAGCGTACATCACAAAAAAAGACAAGCCACTAGTCGGAACCAGCTCTCCCTTGATTCAATATGTCTCAACTTGATGCCCATATGAGCTCGGTCACACAGGGACACAGTGAGTACAACCTTCTTACAAGCATTTGCGACTCAGGACATTTCCACACCTTAAAGTCCGCACCGGGGTCTGAACTGAAGCTCATGTTTTGATTCATTTTTACATGTTGGGTTAGTTTTGTTTGCTTTCACATTGCAAATTGTGCGAGTGCACTAAAGAACTTACATGACATACCGCGTCCTGCTGTAGTGATGCTGTTTACGAACGATTCATTCATTTTGTATGAATCTTTAATCCGAATCTTTTGAACAACGAGTTTTCTCAGAGAGTGATTCGTTCATTTGTTTACCGAGCACGCGCATATGTTCTGTACAGGGAAGTACTAAACGTGCTGGAAAATGTAACATGTAACATTTTAATTAGATTCTGCTTAAATTAACGGGATCACTTTAGAAAAGATTCGTCCATTTTGCTAAACAAGATTCAAAGATCCGTATCAGTAAAAAGGATCCGAACTTCCCACTACTATTGTAGTGTGCTGCTTCTTGACATTAATCGGCTCGTAAACGAACGTGCGTCTGACGTCAGCGCATCGTCACTCGGGCGAGTAACTCCCAAAAACTTAGCCAGCTGACTCTTTGCCTCACTGCCTTACGAGACATGGCTTGTAAAGCAGCGTTTTGTCAATGATTTTGGACAGACTTCTAAGGCAGTGTAACAGTTTAATGATCTGCAGCAAACAGAGAGAGCTTTTGGGAAAACTAAGCACATCTAATTACTTCACTAGTACTACATTTATAATGACACCAGAAATAAATAAATAAATAAATAAATAAATAAATAAATAATAAAAAATAATAATAAAAAATAAATAAAAATAAAAAATAAATAAATAATAATTTAAAAAAACAATAAAAAAAAAAAAAAAAAAAAAAAAACTGGAAATTCCTTTGAAATATCTTTAGAAGTTGTAGCCATTCATACAAACAAAATTCACCTAAAGAAGGCTTTCTATAAGGCTTTTAACATTACATCAACATAAAAAGGAACTTTCTGTAAATGGTCAGATAATTCAAACCATACAGAACGCTTTCGCACAAGAAACGAACCTAATCTTCGTTCAGTTTGATCCGGACAGAGACTTTGCAAACTGAAAGTCAGAATCCGGACGAAGCAAGACGAGCTGCATTTCATGAAATACAATCCAATTTGGAGCTCCTGTTTTCCTAAATATAACACAAATTTCTTACAGTAGGCTATATTGTATAGCATAATAATTATTATTTTAAGCCATCTTATATTTTGGGGAAAGAAAACGTATATCACGATTACGCAAACCTCAAAGGCCATGATTTCATTAAATAAACGTGAGCTTCACATTCAGAATCTGTGCGTTCTACAGCCTTCACAACAACAACGCTTTATTTCAGAGCAGTTCACAATCATGATTAGTTCTCGTTTATGCCAAGTAAATGCATACAATGACAAGGTTTCTGTACTACGATTATATCGTAATTTGTTGCACACAATTGTGAGGGAGTATATGTTATTTCCTTCATACTAATTAAAAGGAGCATTCTGCAATAATCAAGCAGTAATTTCAAAAGTCTCAGTTGGTTATACAAACATGTTTCTCCATTTGTCTGTTCAACCATTTTTCTTCTGCTGCAGCAGTGCCGTTCCTTCAGTTCCCCCAGGAGCTGAGTTTCTCCGGCTAATTTTCTCCACAGCAGCAGCAGTGCCGTTCCCTCTGCTCCCACAGGAGCTCTGTTTCTCCGGCTAATTTTCTCCACAGCAGCAGCAGCAGTGCTGTTCCCTCTGCTCACACGGAGCTCAGTTACTCTGGCTAAACTTTCTCCACTGCCGCAGCAGTGCCGTTCCCTCTACTCCCACAGGAGCTCAGTTTCTCTGGCTAATTTTCTCCACTGCCGCAGCAGTGCTGTTTCCTCTGCTCCCGCAGGAGCTCAGTTTCTCTGGCTAATTTCACCACTGCCGCAGCAGTGCTGTTTCCTTTGCTCCCGCAGGAGCTCAGTTTCTGACTAATTTTCTCCACTGCCGCAGCAGTGCTGTTTCCTCTGCTCCCGCAGGAGCTCAGTTTCTCTGGCTAATTTCACCACTGCCGCAGCAGTGCTTTTTCCTCTGCTCCCGCAGGAGCTCAGTTTCTCTGACTAATTTTCACCACTGCCGCAGCAGTGCTGTTCCCTCTGCTCCCACAGGAGCTCAGTTTCTCTGGCTAATTTTCTCCACTGCCACAGCAGTGCTATTTCCTCTGCTCCCGCAGGAGCTCAGTTTCTCTGGCTAATTTTCACCACTGCCACAGCAGTGCTGTTCCCTCTGCTCCCACAGGAGCTCAGTTTCTCTGGCTAATTTTCTCCCTTATCCATCTGGCGAGGCTCCCCCATTGGAAGCAATGAGTCTTAATCTCCCATCGGATGCCGTCAGAGCCTCTCAGTCACTATCCATCTTTTCTTTTTCCGTCCGGTGAAGCTTCCCTTTCCGATTGCAGTGAGCATTGATCTCCCGTCGAATGTTGTGAAAGCTCTCCTGGCGCGTGTTTCCCCATCTCTTTCTCCGTACCGTCGGCCGATAGTACCCACTCATCTGATGCCAGGAATCTGCTCCTGGCGGAAGGTGGGTGGGCCCCCTCGGTCAGTCTTTCTTTTTAAATTCGACGCCCCATTTATCAATTTGGTAGGGCTCACTCATCTGACGCTGTGATTCTAATCTCCCGTCAGATGCGGCTTGAGCCCCCGATCGACGGTTTTCAAACTTCGCGCATGTTGAATCTCGTTGTGGGCTCTTTCTCCGGACGGTAAGGTTTTTTCGTTTGTTGCAGTGAGCCGGGCCCCCCTCAGACATTGCAAGAGCTTTCCCGATTGGTCATCTTAATTTGAGGAAGCTCCTCATTTATCGGCCATTAGGGTTAGTTTCTCGTCTGTTGCAGTGAGCCCGGCCCCCCTCAGATGTTGCAAGAACCTTCCCGATCGGTCTTTCCAATTTGAGGATGCTCCTCATTTATTGGTCGGTGGGGGTTTGTTTCTCGTCTGTTGCAGTGAGCCGGGCCCCCCTCAGACATTGCAAGAGCCTTCCCGATCAGTCACTCTAATTTGAGGATGCTCCTCATTTATCGGCCGTTAGGGTTTGTTTCTCGTCTGTTGCAGTGAGCTCGGCCCCCCTCAGACGTTGCAAGAACCTCCCCGATCAGTCTGTCAAATTCTAGGTTGCTCCTCATTTATTGGCCGGCAGGGTTTTTCTCGTCTGTTGCAGTGAGCCAGGCCCCCCTCAGACGTTGTAAGAGCCTTCCTAATCGGTCCTTCTGATTTGAGGATGCTCCTCATTATCAGCTGGTACAGCTTGTTTCTCGTCTGTTGCAGTGAGCCTGGCCCCCCTCAGATGTTGCAAGAGCCTTTCCGATCGGTAATTTTATTCAAGACCGCTCCTAATTTAATCGGCCGGTAGGGTTTTTTCCCATCTGTTGCAGTGAGCCTGGCCCCCCTCAGACGCCGTAAGAAGCCTTTTCCAATCTACCCCGCTGATTTTGAGGATGCTCCTCATTTATCAGCTGGAAGAGCTCATCTTACATCTGTTGCAGTGAGCCAGGCCCCCCTCAGACTTGGTAGAGAGCCTTCCCGATCGGTCCGCCAAATTCTAGGCTGCTCCTCCTCTATCGTTCAGTAGGGTCTTCTTTTTCATCTGTTGCAGTGAGCCTGGCCCCCCTCAGATGCTGTAAGAAGCCTTCCCAATCTGCCCCCCTGATTTTGAGGATGCTCCTCATTTATCAGCCGGAAGAGCTCGTCTTACGTCTGTTGCAGTGAGCCAGGCCCCCCTCAGACTCGATAAAGAGCCTTCCTGATTGGTACGCCAAATTCTAGGCCGCTCCTCATTTATCGTCCGGTAGGGTTTTTCTCGTCTGTTGCAGTGAGCCCGGCCCCCCTCAGATGTTGTAAGAGCCTTCCCATCTGCCTTTCTGATTTTGAGGATGTTCCTCATTTATCAGCCGGAAGAGCTCGCTTCTCGTCTGTTGCAGTGAGCCGGACCCCCCTCAGACGTTGCAAAGGGCCCTCCCGATCGGTAATTTTACAAAAATTCTCCTCATCCATCGTCCGGTAGGGTTCTTTCCCGTCTGTTGCAGTGAGCCTGGCCCCCCTCAGACGTGGCAAGAGCTTTCCCGATCGGTCTTCCAACGCCAAGTTTCCTTCAGCCAGTAGAACCCGTCCGCCCGAAGCAGCGAGGCAACACGGGCTCTCCTGGTCTAGCAGCCAGGCCTCTCAAATTATCAGCCCACCAATTTTTCTGCGTATTTGGGGGTTTTCTGGTGGCTGTCCTCCACTCCTTGCATTTTGGGGGATACTCTGGGTTCGGGCAAAAATCCGAGCCCGGAGCCCTCCCCTGGACAGCACGCCAAATACGCATAATCTTTACTCTATTTAATTTGATGTAAGTGGGAACTCGTGAAGTGAAGTTTTATTAACTAATTTCGGGAGGAGCACTAACAGATATATAAATCACGCCGGACCTCATGAAGCCTCAGGTCGTGCTATACGAACATTGATCGAGCCTTATAAATTGTGTGATATATGGAGGCGTTTGAAAAAATGTTAAACAGTATACGTGGACATACTCGAGAGAATTTAATCTCTTTGGCCAGATTAGATAGATTATACTGTTTTAAACATCATTTTAATATTGTGAAAAGTTGTGTAAGTAGTCCATCTGTTTTTTCTGATCATGCAATTGTTACATGTAAACTTTTTATAGCAAATATTAGGTCAAAGAGTGCCTACTGGCATTTTAATGTTACTCTTTTGAGTGATTTCTCTCTCTCTCTCTCTCTCTCTCTCTCTCTCTCTCTTTAATGTTACTCTTTTGAGTGATTGAATTTTTTTCTCTCTCTCTCTCTCTCTCTCTCTCTCTCTCTCTTTAATGTTACTCTTTTGAGTGATTTAATTTCTCTCTCTCTCTCTCTCTCTCTCTCACTCTCTCTCTCTCTCTCTCTCTCTCTCTCACACACACACACACACACACACACACACACACAGTATTTCTAATAACCTATGTTTGACTTTGACACGACTGTTTGTCCTTTCACTGAACTCTTCTGCACTCGACACCTGTCTATCATACCTAATTGGTCTGTCTAGCCTTGTCTGACTTCTGATGGCCGTAGGTTATAAAAGGTGTTTAAAATTCACACACACCACATTTGACTACTGATCGGTCATCATGGCATCCGACCCCAAAAAAATCAGACTGGACTAGGAGAAAAGCATAACAGGGTACATCCACAATGTGTCGATAATTAAACAATCAGCATTAAAAAAGACTAAATATTTTAATGCAATCATATAAGTGAGTCGCGATGACTTCCATCAAGTAGCAGTGTTTTGCGTAGACAAGAGAAATATATTTCTTCGAGCGGAAAACTGCAAAACTCCGGTAAAATTGAACGGGATCTCCAAAGAACCAAGTAAGTATTTAATCAGCTTGCTATAATCTTTTTAGCCTATGTGGCAGTAGGCGTTCACCCCTCGTATTATCACTCGTCTGGATAGTAATTCGTCATCAGTCCCAAGGGCGATAAATGTTCGTGTGTTGCCGGGAGGGCAGTATGTGACGTCATGTCATTATCTCTTTCCGGGGCGTTGTGTATGAGTTGAGAGGTAAGCACTGCAGGTTAGCGACGCTGTTGCGAGTGTTTTTGCACCAGATGATGTGGACTCGTTTTGTTTTAGTGGACTGAGGAAATAAACGGCGGATCGTCTGCAGCGCTCGTTTTGTGAGCTCCTAGTGAAGCGGAGGAGGTTTGTGATTTCATAACTGCCAGCCTCAGGTATGTTTGCAACCTCGAATATATTTAATGTTTTTATCTGATCGTGAGCCGCTTGGTGAGTCTTCTCTCGTTGCCTTTCCACTCCAGGTGTTTTCCATAGACCTGAGTAAGGTTGTGGTGGGTTGTACGTCGTCGTTCTTTGTACGGAACGAGTGAAGCGGAGGCTTGTGCAGCGCGACGCACCGAACATTTGCGATCGTTACTGCTGTTTGCTCAACTGGCGCTCATAGAGACGCGCTGCTGCGAATGCATGCTCCGTGCACTGTTTTGCTGCCCGGCTATTTGGCCTAATGACGATTAACGTTACTGTGACACTGTTTTAACAACACCTTTCACTATCTGCCTGTTATTTCACTAGAGCCAGCGTGGACCTGTATTGCTGGTTGACGTTATCACTCAGAATATCGTGAGTTGCCCGTGGTGCTGGATGCTCAGTATAAGTCATCACTGTTCATTTTGTTTTTTGTTTAGTTTGTTAATTTAAGTTGTTGTATCCTGTGTATTTATGTATGTGATGTTTGTTGTTTTTGTTTTTATTTATTTTGTATGTTTAGTAGGCCCTACTCTGTTTCTCTTGTTTGGCCTTTGCGGCCCAGGTATGAAGTACAGACGTTTGGTCTGAATGTCTTAAGGCCTGCAGGAGACTTTACATTTCTCATAAATGTACCCTGAATATCAGCGGTGTGTACGTATTACAGAGCCATATTGAACCGTGACCGGCCGGTGCGTATTTCTCTATTTTTGTATCTGCGTACTGTTTCTTGTTCCTTGACATGAAAATTGTGTGTTTGGGCCTAATTGTGACTGATTCAGATTTATATATTGTATTTGTTTGATTTGTGGAGGATTGTTCCTCCCTTCTGTATATTGTTTTTCATGTTTTCTATTGTGGTCTGTGTCTTACGTGTATGTTCTGTGTTATAGAATTGGGACGGCAAGGAGACAAAGTGCAGCGGTCCTCATCTTGGTGGTGGTACTGTGGAGTGTTTGCGGTGTCACGGAGGGTGTGTGTGTGTGTGTGTGTGTGGCGTGAGTGCACATGTGCTTGCTGTGGTTTTCTCTTTAGGAGTGTAGTGCCCTTCGGGGGTGAGTGATCTCGACTGCCGGACCAATTCTTAAGGGAAGAACGTGTCATTGTTCATTGTGATCTATTGATTTTGACTGTTTGCTCAATTTCATGAGTGGTTACTTGACCTGTTTAATTAATCTTAACTTAATAAATGTTTTACTATTTGTATAAAACCCCTGTCTCTTGCCTGACTCCAACCGATGCGAACCTGTAAGCCTTATGTGCTGTGAGTTTGATTTGGGTGATTCCCTGGTATAAAGCCCCCAGGGTGGCGTAGTGGGTTTTTTAAATATTACTTTTGTGCTTTTGCACTGTAATCAATTCTGTGTCCTCTGCACACTGCTCTCTTGCCACACCTACCTAGGTCACTTTTTTTCTTACACATTGTATATTTATGTGTTATTGCATTATCTCTTTTTCTTAGGTCGTTCGGGTCAAGGACTGGACATTTTATGCGGTCGAAGGACCGACCTGACTGTGAACAACGATGTTCAGTTTCCCTTCAAACAGCCTCCAAATAAATGCAGACGAACCATCCAGGAGATCAAAAAAATGACACAAAGGCAACATGTAAGTTCTCAAATATCTTATATTATTTT
The DNA here is from genome assembly GCF_024679245.1 of Pseudorasbora parva. Taxonomy (NCBI): domain Eukaryota; kingdom Metazoa; phylum Chordata; class Actinopteri; order Cypriniformes; family Gobionidae; genus Pseudorasbora; species Pseudorasbora parva. The sequence continues at coordinate 3,768,119 of NC_090191.1, forward strand.
AAAAGAATAGCTATTGTATTTCATCTGCTATTTCACTTAATGATTTTTCTTGTTTATATTTTGGCAGGTTGGTGTACTGACTGCACGTATGGTGCACCTGACCATGGGAACAGTAACTGTGGAATTTTAAGGGAGGAACCTGGAAACCCAAAGCGCTCAAGTGGAGGACGTCACCGGCCGAATTAGGCTTCAGCTGTGGGAGGGTCAAGTTCGACTACTTTCATAGGGTAAAACCTACCAATTCACCTCTTTAAGCACCCGGGAATTTAACGGAGAACTTTTCCTAACAACAACAAAAGAAACGCAAATTGAAGCAGTAAAACCCTTGTCTGGACTGGGAGAAATAGCTCCGTCTGAAATTAAAGAAGACCCGGTCAGCTCTATCAACGGAGTCATTAACCGAGCCGAGGTGGCTGTGTCCCGCAGCTGCGGGAACTGCAAATTTTGGCAGATTGACTTTCAACCAAAAAACAAATTCCATAGCTGCCAAAAATGCAAAATGCTCCAAAAAACTGACATGTACAAGGCATCAGCTACTGCACATATAACCATTTTCGGAGATTTCGGCAAGAACACCTTAACCATAAACAATTCTGTTCTGCAAACCTTTGTTGCCAACCTTGAGCTCAGAAACCTCTTAGAAGATGGACAGGACATGGAGGAGTATTTCTTGGAATGTGGATTGTTACAACTGGATATTCAAAACGTAATTGCAATTCGCAAACTCCCAAGCGAAGCTGCAACTTTGTCGATTTCTGCAACTCCAGCGCAATGTGCATCTCCGTTACAACCTGCAACTCCAGCCGAATCCTCACCACAAACGTCAAATTTGCTATGACAGAACCATAGCAAAGTTCACAGAAAGCTTTGTTCATAACCTCAATTGTTCAAAACTATAATGTAATTAAAAACTGTTCTAATAGCCTATATGGACAATTATTGAAGTAAAGTTTACAAATGTACGTTTCAGTTAACTAGGCTACTTCAAATTGTATTGTTCTATTTTAAATAGTTTAATTTTAAGTTGTTGTTGTTGTTGTTCTTTCATTTTCAATGTCATTTATGTGCCATTCACATTGTTATTGTCCTCTTACCATTCACGAGGACGTGGACGCACTGAAGCTCTCTTTGCTTAAATGAGTTCAAAATTACTATCAGCTGTGTTTGTGGTATGCAACAGCGGATCAGTTGCGGACTGCAAACGCAGCATATGTGAAAGCACTACAGGGTGTGGGGCTCCTGCAACGCACACGCAACACAACACGCACCGCACACGCACTGCAGACGGAGTATGTGTGAAACGGGCGTCAAACGCAGCATATGTGAAAGCACTACAGGGTGTGGGGCTTCTGCAACGCACACGCAACGCAACACGCACCGCACACGCACTGCAGACGGAGTATGTGTGAAACGGGCGTCAAACGCAGCATATGTGAAAGCACTACAGGGTGTGGGGCTTCTGCAACGCACACGCAACGCAACACGCACCGCACACGCAGTGCAGACGGAGTATGTGTGAAACGGGCGTCAAACGCAGCATATGTGAAAGCACTACAGGGTGTGGGGCTTCTGCAACGCACACGCAACGCAACACGCACCGCACACGCACTGCAGACGGAGTATGTGTGAAACGGGCGTTAAAATCACGGACGGACAGCCAGACGACAACCTCCAATATCATCCGTCATTTGAAGAGCCAGTCTGCCTAAAAAGGTTAGTTAGCTAGCTAATGTATAGCTAAAGTAACCACCAGCCATTAACCCTCATACCATGTTGCGGACAAATGTGGTCAAAATAATTTTTATTTATTTTTATAATTTTTTTTAAATTTTATAAAATAGAGTGTGTGTGTGTGTGTGTGTGTGTGTGTGTGTGTGTGTAAGAGAGAGAGAGTGTGTGTGTGTGGGTGGGTGGGCTGGTAATCACAACGTTATGGGGACAAAATGTCCCCACAAAGATGGCAGTATCCGAAATCCTTGTCCTTGTGGGGACATTTTTTGGTCCCCATAAGGAAAACATCTTATAAATCACACAGAACGATTTATTTATTTTTTTGAGAAGGAAAAAATGCAGAATGTTTCCTGTGATGGGTAGGTTTAGAGGCTGTGTGTGTGTGTGTGTCTCCCACACACATGAAACAAGTTTCAATCATTCATTCATTCATATCAAGAGGTGGCCAGGCTGGACCCCGATACTTTTAACAAGAGGTGTTTATTCAAGAGACACAATAGATTTTAAAACTTTGCAGTTTCTCTTTTGGCACCGCGCGGACGATGCGCGTGCAACAGCGAATTGAGCGCTAGGAGAAAAAAAAACGTCAACTAGATAGTGCGAATGTGCACGCGCCTATCCCGTCTTTACGCGCTCACTGCCAAAGGAGTACTTTGAAAGGCTCGCGCGCGCAGCTGTGCGTGTCTGCGCGAGGCAGAAAGGAACGTAGAAAGTGAAGTATATCCGTGTTCTTATCAGTTGTGTTTCCAATTTGAGCTTGATCCTCAGAAATGCTTGGGAAAATGTAACGTTAGCTTGTGTGGACGCTACCGCACTACTTGGTTAACAGAAGAGCTTCGCTACTGAAAAGCTATTTCATTGAGAAAACAGCGACGCTACCACCACGCTACTGAAAAATGTAGTTAAGCTAGTAGCGTCACTACTTGTAGCGAAGCTACTGCCCAACACTGATGATCACATGTCCCAGATGGTCGCATGGATCCGACTATCTTACAAGAACTTACTAATATCTGTAGGCTTGGCTGTTCCTATGAACCACGCGAGTTACCTTCCGTCCATGCGCCTGTAAATCGGTTTTATTTGATTATAAATAAATGTTTAGTTGTTTCTATCTAATTATTTTATATTATATATTTCCACTTTGCAGCAATTTACAGCAATGAAATGTTAATTTTTATTACAATGCACTTAAATTCATTGAGGTTCATGCATCTATTTTCGTGTTGATTAAAAAAAAGTCTACTGACAATGTCTGACATGAACAACATTTCAACAGTTACAAATATTAAAATACAAATATTACTTCTACATCACAATTCTTGAGTTTATTTGAAGCTCGTTGGGCATTGAATGGAGTGCGTAGGGTGCTAGGAAACATGTCAAACGGGTCCGTTTATGTTGCATGGTTTATGGAAGCCAGGTTTCGGAGGTGAGAGACCGTGGCGCTCAGCGCTCATTAACCCCGGCGAGAGCAGCCTTAACTCGGCTCGTCCTTCTGACAACTGCCGCTGCCTGGCAGAAGCCCCTACCATGAAGCAAATTCGCGTCTGTTGTGTAGTGAATGAAGCGAATAAATTCAAAATGTTTACACGTCCAACTTCACACGAATAGCACTATTTATTTGCGCATCCAACTTTGCGCGAATAGCACTAACAGCGCTATTGTGTGTTGGACATCGGCTGCGGCTGGATGCATGCGATCGGCGAGAGTAGCTGCGTGCAGGCGGGGAGGAGCTGCAAACGGAGACGTGAAGTCGGACACTCAACGGTTTTAATCAGTTTTAGTTTGATAAACAATGAGAATATAACATCGCGAATACATGAAAACAGGTTTTACTATTATAAATAAATGATTTGTGAGCATTAGTGTAACATAAGGTTTCAGAATAAACACGAAACACACGTGATCGCTGTCATGCGGTGAATCGGCCAATCGTGGATCAGCTGTGTTGTCATCAGAGCTCGAGCAGCCTCCTGCAGTCCCCCTTGAGAATCTGCAGCGGCTGCATTAGCCGGCTGCTCTCGAATCGCTCTCGCGGTACTTAGTTGACATACGTCACAGTCACGTGCCGTCGCAAGTCGGACAACATTTCTAACCGGCATGCAGTGCTTCAAGTAGTGATGGCCAAATGAGGCTTCCTGAACCACTGAGGCTTTCCAGCCCATTGCTTCACCAAAAGGTTAATTTACCTGAAGCCTCATGAAACAGTGTGCTCCCTAGTGACACCTGCTGTGCAAAGCAATGCATCGCACACAAATCTATTCATCCTGAGCAACCAAATTATCATAGTGTGGGCACACCCTTTTTCTATTGCCTGTGTATTAATAAAGTATTTACTCTGCTTGTATTAACCTATGTACACACAACTCACACAAACACACAACTTTGTGTTCAACTATTCAGTAGTACTTTGGGTTAGTGATGAGTGAATGCCCAGAATGATTGTAAATAAATTATTGTGAGTGCAGTGCTGACTATGAGTGCAATAGTGCAGTGCTTATGGGACTGGAATTGAGGAACCGCAAACTGCAACAGGGATGGGAAAAGCTTTCCCTAATACAGTCTAGTCTTATAATAATATTATTAATAATAATAGCAATAATATATATAATAATAACACTACTACTAATATAGGTTTATATATATAATTACGTAGTATAGGTATTACAACTAGATATAGGCTAATTTACTCTAATAATCTACTGAACTATGAATAATTTACTCTAATAATCTACTAAACTAAGTATAATGTAATATAATACAAGCTATGATATATAATGATATCGCTACTACATGCAACCAACACCTCAACACCAATGCAAATGCCTACTGCAAACCCCACAAGAGGCGCGTGGTTTCGAACCACTTTTATCCGAAAGCGATACTCAGAATGAAACAATGACGTATTCAGCAGAAAACGAGGCCTCGTTTGTCATCGTCATGTGATTTTCACGGAAACGATACACGCCTCGAATCGGGGCTTCATCTGGAACGCCCCTTTTTGCTCGACACAAGCTCCGGAGCCTCGCTTCAGATCTCCCATCACTAGCTTCAAGTCAGCCGCCGAACGGTCTGCGCATCGCTGGGTAAAGTCGAACAAGCCTGATGTCACTAGCTGTGTCCCGAAGTGAAGGGTGCGCATTTCCAAGGCCATGCACTTCGAAGGCCAGACCAGGCCACGCCTTCAAAGTGCACGAAGTGCACAAAGGGCGAACCGAGGGACAGGGTTGCCAGGTCTGAATAATAAAACCCCTCCAATTGTTATTCAAAAGTATCGGAATCACAGCCAGAATGGGCCAAAATATCCCAAAATGCGGGGCGCGGGCAGTAGAAATATTGCTTAAGTAAAGACAACTTAACCTGTGGACTATAGGCTACAAACACCCCAAAGCAACAGTAGCCTAAATGCAGCCCCATTCCAGACTTGGCAACAATGAACCAAGTGTCGTTAATGGACCATAAGCATGTAAATATGTAGCCGGTTAAATATTGTCAAATTGCAAATATTAGTTAACAGTTTATTTCTTATGTTAAATGTAACTGTTACAATATATTTTAAACATTTAGCCTATATACGTCCAAGTTTTTTGTTTTTTTTTTAAGTAGGCCTACTTATTTTTATTCAACTCATCATCTCAGATGCATTTTTTATGGCATGCCATGCAGCCGTCGACCGATTCGGCCCCGCAGAGCTGCGGACAGTGGAAATATGCACTCATCCCAGAAGATGATGTCCCGCTCAGGCCTTACCGGTTGCCTTACCAGAGTCTCTATTGTGCATTATTCCCCATCCCGGTCCAGCTCCAGCTTCTCCCGCTCAGCGCAATGAAAGTGTAGAAAAGGGTTTTCTTCTGGTTTGGCTGATAATAAAAATGTGTTGTTTCTAATGTTAAACTTAAGTTATTTTATTGGTCTATAAATAGGCTGTAGTTGTAAAAAGCCTACGTAGGCTAATAGACCAATTTATTTTCATTTACACATTTTAAATTACATGACAAGAAAATATATGTATAAACATAAATGTGTTTTGTAGCTACAAATTATAACGTGCATTACAAAAATAAACAATAGCTAGGCTATAGAAAAAACACTTCTCTTTAATTTAGCCTACGTTTGAAGTTAACGAAAATGAACAATAGACAGCAGTTCATTTAATTTACAAATAACTTGCATAACAAATAATAAGCTAGCCAGTTAAATTGTTCTGTGTCGGCCACGCATTCAGCCTTTGGAGGATCGATGTTTCGTTGACCATCGTCAGTGAACATTCATTCATTCATTCATATATATATATATATATATATATATATATATATATATATATATATATATATATATATATATATATATATATATATATATATATATATATATATATATATATAGGCTATATAAACTTTATTTTAGCATCTAAGTCAGCAGTTTTCGTTTGTTTGTATTTTTTCTTATAATTCTGAGTGACAGATGTCACATTTGATTTAGCCTATTTTTCTGTGATATTTGTTTTAGATACGGTGTTGACATAGCCTACAGCAGGCTGTAAGAAAAATAAATGATTGCACGGACAATTCCTATCCAGTGTCTCTCTTTCTGTAAGGGAAATTTAAAAGATAGATTCTGGTAACAAAATCTAAATTTAGCTGGATCAGTCGGGTCGGGAATAAAATAATTTATTGCGGGTGAGCTCGGAGTGAATTTTGCGCGAGCGGATCGTGCGGTGCGGAATAGCGGGAGCAGGACGAAAATACAGCGCCGCGCAGATTATATTTTGAAGGCTATTTAAAGAAAGTGTATGGGAAAAAAAGAAACAGCGAAAAGGGTGATAATGGACTAATTCCTCTTCTTGAGATAATGGTTGAGAAATAAATAGCATTTAAAAATTGGGGAAATTAAAGTTCATCTTGCTCAGGGCAGGGAACTGGGAACTGTGTGAATGCACTAACGTTGGACGTTTTATTTACTTCTAGCGCTTGCGCTGTTGTGTTCAATAGTACCCAGGCTACACTTGAGTTACCGACCGCTACCGTCTTTAACTGGAATCTGATCGAGTGCCGCGGGAATGCGGACCAGTCAAATCCTGTAGTCACCAGTGTGCTATGAATTCTGGGATAGGGAAGGCTGCGAAGTTATGGGAAGGTCCCATCTGCTGTACCCTTCCTTTGCCTGAGAACCGAAGGGCGCATTTTGAAGTCGCTCATGAATTGCGGCAGCCTTCGTCGCACCGCTGTGACGCAATCGCACTTCAAATGTGGCCTTCAGAGGGGCAGCTCTCCCTTTGGGACAGCCTACGTAGTGCCACTGTGACGTAATCGCACTTCAAATGCGGCCTTCAGAGGGTGCAGCCTTCACATTGGGACAGTCTTCGTAGTGCAGGTATGACGTAATCGCACTTCAAATGCGGCCTTCGAAGTGCGCGCACTTCACTTTGGGACACAGCTATAGTGTCAGGCTTGATCGAAAGACATTTAAAGTCATCTGAACTCAAAACTCAGACCGCAGCGAGGGTTTGAAATAACTTCTTGAGATCCGATGTGGATTCTGATCCCCATATAAGACAGAAATATATTTATATGCAATGCAAAACACTAATATCACAATTATGTATTTATTTGGTTACTGGTACATATTTCTTCTAACAATAAGGAGTATGTTTATAGCGGACTGCCTGATATGCGTATTTTGCTGTGCATATATCATAAAATATAGCCTCCTCCATCATAACTCCTGTTTTTCATTCGAGAGCTCGCTCTGTTTCTCTGGCTGAAATGATAGCATTATACCGGGACTGGAGAAAGCACTCAAAGCTCCTCATTTGTAATGGTTACAAATATGGGTTTTAAATTTTAAGCAAAACACAAAAAGTCAAACATTTATCAAGTTCATTTAGTGTAAGAATCCAAAATAATCAAAGATATTTGATATTTGACTTTGAACAAAGACATTTGTTTTACGGTTTTCCACCCCCCGGGGTCGTTTGGGATTCCTAAAGACAATGAGATGTTGAGGGCCTGGAGGCCAAATGGTGCCACACCTGTAGTACAGTGGGGGAAGTTTGGTCTGATTGGTCCGTTTGAATGTCTCAGGTTTTCCGTCACATGGTCAAGGGATAGATAAAAGAAGATTGCAACTGTTGCTCGGGCTCTCTTTTTCTCTGGCGGTCTCTTCTATGGGCCTTCTCTTTGCTCTCTCTCTCTCTCTCTCTCTCTCTCTCTCTCTCTCTCTCTCTCTCTCTCTCTCTCTCTCTCTCTCTCTCCTGTAAAATTCTACACATGCTGGGTACAATTAATGGTATAAGTTTTATCATCTCATTCATCTATTTTGTAACTATTTTAAGTGTAACCATAACCGGATTTTGTCATTAAATTCTTTCAATTATAAATGATTTGCTAACTAGTTTTGGTTTGGTATTGACTTTGAAGTGTTACCTATGGCAATACAATATAGTCACATTAAAGCAACGCTCTCCCACATATTTTGCTATTGTAACTGCGCTTATTTCCGTCGTTGGTATAAGTTGCAGTGGGTGATTATAGACAAGAAATGTACAGTTTTCTACCATCACGCTGATAACGTTTCTTTAGTCGTTCGGCAACCCTGCAGTCAGAACCACTGTAGGCGATCCACCCTTACATTAGCAGTCGTTCTAGTTTCCAGTCTGGTTATGTATTTTACTTGATACAGATTTATACTTCTGTTGACATGTAAAACTGTGACTAGTTCATTCTTCATACAGCTGATCAACACAATGGCCCTCATTTATCAATCTTGCGTAGAAACAGGCGTATATGTTGGCGTAAGATTATGCTTACACTCCTCTCACCGCCTGATTTATGAAACTGTGCGCACCTCTGCAATCCAGGTGTACGCAATACTTGCCCTTGATAAATGTGGCGGCTGAAAACAATCGTCATTAGAATAACACGCCCCTATATATTCAAGTCTCCGCCTCCCCCACGCCCTCATTTTACGCCATGGACAAACAGAAGACGGCAAAGAAGCGAAACTTCTCCGACGTGGAGATCGGGCGCGCTCCATCATCTCACTAGTCCACTAGTCAGGGCACTGATTAGGACATAAGTCAATGGGCTGACTCCCTGATCAGTGCTCTGACTACTGAACTATTGAGATGATTGAGACGCGCCCATCAAGACCATCACCAGGGAAGTGGAAAAAAACGAAATTGTTTTATTTGGGAGTTTAAAGAGTGGGATTAAAGGCACCCACAAAAACAAAATGTGGACCTAAATTATGAGAGGGCCTACTGTTAATAGTGTGGAGGTTGAGAAGCGCACTCCAGCAGTTTAAATAGCTGTTTGGGATTGGGTGTACGCAAGGTGCACGTTGGAAATTTGGTGTACGCACTTTTGATAAATGAGAGCCATTGAGTCTAATTCTGACTCTGGCTTCTTTACTCCTCTCACAGTCACAGGACATTATTTAGGAATTCAGGCCTCTAAGGTGATTTAATACTGTACCAATAATCAGCACATATTCAGTCTCTCAAACATGGGGCAGGGTTGCCAACTTTTATGTTCAGGTTGGAGTGAGAGGTTTTATTTATTTATTTATTTATTTTGGGGGGGGGGGGGGTCCTATTTCAAACTTAATTTAGTATCAATTCATATGTAGTGGTTTACTGTACATAATAAGGAAAAATTGTTTGTCTTAGCACTATTTTAAACATTTCATGGGTCAAATTAAATGTGCTCGCATTCATTAATATTCACTTGTGTGTGCTAATATAAGTATCATTATTCATTAAAAGATAATAGGATACTAAGTCCTAATATGATGCATAAGTTATCAACGTTTTAAAATTTCACATTTAAAGAAATCTAGTGTTTGATCATATCTAAATATTTATTGAAATGGAAGATTGTTTTTGAGCAACTATACATTTATTAAAGAGCCATAAAGCACCTACAGGGTAATGGCATTACAAATTAACATTATTATTTAATAAGCAACAAAATGACTGATTTACCTCTTTGAATTGGAATAGTTTATTTTAACCTTAATTACTACACTAATTGAAATATAAATAATAAAAATATTAGAAGAAATATATTTTAAATGGTCATTAATTGACAATAATTATTGCACAAATAGTATTTTAGTAGACTACCAAAAGATCTCTCCGCTTTTCAACGCCTCTGGCTTTAACATTAGCGCCAAAATGCTATTGTTTGAATTTCGCATTAAAACTTAATAATAATAACAAAAAAAGCTATAGGCCTAGCTTTGTTTAATATTAAAAGCAGGTTTGCTAATTTGGCGTGAGATTAAGTTGGGCAGCGTGAGAGCGTGACACCTTTCTGTTAAATTCATTCCACACTGATGACATAAAAACAGTTATCTCATTCATGAATGCTCATGTGGTACTGAAGGACTTTCTTATATCTAAAACCTTTCCCACAGTGTCCACATGTAAACGGCTTCTCTCCAGTGTGAACTCTCATGTGCCTGTTAAGGTTTTCTTTTTGGTTGAAACTCTCTCCACACTGTTGGCAGGTGAACGGCTTATATGTCATACCTAAAACCTGTCCCACAGTGTGAACTCTCATGTGCTTGATAAGGTTTCCTTTTTGTTTAAAACTCTTTCCACACTGTTGGCAGGTGAACGGCTTCTCTCCAGTGTGAACTCGTATGTGGTTTTCAAAGTGTTGTTTTTGATTGAAACTCTTTCCACACTGAGGACATGTGTAGGGTTTCTCTCCAGTGTGAACTCTCATGTGTCTGTTAAGGCTTAGTTTTTGAGTGAAACTCTCTCCACACTGTTGGCAGGTGTAAGGCTTCTCTCCAGTGTGAACTCGTATGTGGTTTTCAAAGTGTTGTTTTAGAGTGAAACTCTTTCCACACTGAGGACATGTGTAGGGTTTCTCCCCAGTGTGAACTCTCATGTGTCTGTTAAGGCTTAGTTTTTGAGTGAAACTCTTTCCACACTGTTGGCAGTTGTAAGGTTTCTCTCCAGTGTGAACTCTCACGTGCTTGATAAGGTTTCCTTTTTGAGTAAAACTCTTTCCACACTGTCGGCAGGTGAAAGGCTTCTCTCCCGTGTGAATCCTTATGTGGTTTTCAAAGTGTTGTTTTAGAATGAAGCTCTTTCCACACTGAGGGCACATGTGGAGTTTCTCTCCAGTGTGAACTCTCATGTGTCTCTTAAGCTTTCCTTTTCGGTTGAAACTTTTTCCACATTGTTGGCAGGTGAAAATACTTGTAGTTCCTTTATTTTTAGCCTTTTTTCGTGACACAGTCTTTTCGGCCAGTGAGCAACTAAAAGGTTTTTCCCTTGTTATGAAATAATTATTCTTAAATTGATATTTCTCTTTCATTTCATTCAGTTCTCCACTCTCCTCTTTCAGGATCGTCAGGTCTAAGGTGAAAAGAGACAAATGCAAATTAACTCCAGTTTAATGGCACAACAAAACATTTAAACATACAAAGTATCAAAACCAACATACAACTAGGTCCTATTCCCATTGGTATCACCACAGGAGGGAAAAGGGGACAGTGTGGAGGGCCCACATTTTCATCTTCCCCCTGAACTTTAGCCTATGTCTCATGAGCTAGCACACGTTTTCTGAAGACAATTATGGAGCTGAACTGAAAATCGAACACATTTATTTTCTTATAGTCCTCAATGCCGTTCATAGATAGACAATAAAAGCAAAGGAACACATTCGTCCCACTCAGACCATGTCTCGATGCAGTATTTCCTAAGCATTGCTTTTAAGAAAATCAGCCCCCTGATCAGTCTGCCCATACGGACATGTAATATATATGTAATATGTCCCTATATCGCAAGTGACAGTCATATATGCTAAATATAAGACAATATATTGCTATCACATATATACATATTTCTTGATATAAGTTCATAACATATATAAATTGTCCATATTGAATGAGTATATTGACATATATTAAAACTATGCATATGATTATTGTTTATATAATATTGTGTTATTACTATATATGCCACCAATATGTTTAATTTATTTATGCCAATTTATTTAAACAACATACATACAAACATTTGACATGCTTATGGTTTCCTTATTTGAACAGCTTTAAAGGGGTGATGAATGGAGAAATCAACTTTCCCTTGAGATTTGATATATTACCATGACCTTTTATATAAGAATATCCTCAAAGTTTCAGAGCTGAAAACTTCCTTGTTAGTCAAAGAAAAGCTTTGATGGACACCAGGCCCAGAAAAAGGTCTTGTGCTTTATTCTTACATCATCGCACTACGAAACACCACCTCTAAAGAACGTCTAATCCAGTAGCCTCGCCCACCGACTCATGGAGGGCTTGTGCTAGCTGGTCAACAACAATAAACATGCCGAGGAAGATAGCAAGATATTGCGCTATTCCTGGTTGTGTAAGAACACAGTTGCTGTATACGCTTTTCGGATCCTAATATTAGGAATGAGGGGTTGAACTTTATTTTTAATGAAGTTCCAGCTCACGTGGGGAAGACATGTTCACTTAATTTCACTGTGGAATCATTTGTAAACAAATCTCCGGTCAATGCTGGATTCCGGCAGGAATTGTGCAACACACTTACGTGAGTAAAACGTGTTTTTATATGTAATACTACTGCATTGTTATAGATCATGTTTTCGCGATACCAAAATTATGACTTCGATATGATACCATACTAAAATACCTTGATGCCGCTACTGAATCGATACCACGGTAAAAAAAACACACACACACACACACAAAAAAAAACAGATAATATGAATAATATGACGACAGAACTTATTCATTGTTTTATTTTTTTTAACTAAAAATTCACTTGGCCAGCATGTTCCTGTCCTGGTTTTGACCATTCCCTCCTCTTATTGCTATAATAACTGCCAGTGTGAAGATCTTTACAGAGATCACATTATCAATCATGTTATCATTTACTAACCTTTCACATCTCAACAGGTTGGGATGACAAATCTTATTTCATTATACGAGTAATTTAATATTTTTTAAATGTAATTTTATAATTATAATCTACATTTTTAATTGTCTCTTTCTTTTTAAAAATAAGCACAAAAAAATGCAAATTACAAACAATATAACAAAAACAGTGCTTTATTTTTTCAGCTTTATTAGGTCTATTTAACAGTAGCAAGTCAAGAAAGAAATTAAATAATCAAATATAAAACTGCTTACTTAGTCTTCACTCTATAATTTAACAATAAACTGATTCTTAATAAATATATTTTAGTTATTTAGCCAAGCATGTGGTAGTTTTCTATTTTTCATTGTTGTTTGATTAACCTTAATCACACATAATATTAGGTCTGGCTTAAGACCTGCACGGATTTAATTACTTCATCTGTATACGCTCACTAAAGATATATCCGTCTGTGTTTACCTGAATACTCGCCAGACCGTGCATTTTTACATGTTTGATCATTCAAACCCAAACAATAATACGCGAAATAACTTTGCTTTCTTTGTATATTTATCTCTTCGGTATTTAACGGTTGAAGCAGAGCTCACACACACGTCCTGACACCTGCTGTCACACATCGATGCAAATTAAGAAATACAGCTCATATTAGCACTGTCCTCCTTAAAGTACCGGTACTAATAAAATTCCATATCGTACCGTTTGTAATAGCAGGGTATCGCAATACTTTTCTAGTACCGGTATATCGTGCAACACTAGTTATAGATCGTTTCGCTTATGTGAACGTGTCTAACAGAGCATACCTTTAGCACGCTGGACTCAGACACGTATGGACCATCGCTCACAAAGCCCGGCAGGCCGATGAATCTTATAATGTTCCGTTCTTGATCTGTGCTGTTGTCTCTCTCGGCTTGACATTTGAAGGGTGGTGTGCGCACGTGTGTGTGCGTTTGTGTCTTATATCGACCGATCGTGCGGGCTATGTGTAATATAAAAATAATAGTCAAATCAATCGCAGGTGGATGAGAAATAAATCATTGTGTTTGTTTGGTAAAGACGTTTACGAGCCCTATGATAAAGAAAATCATTCAGGTTGTTGCTTTCAAAACAATCTCTCCTCCTCCTCGTGAACTGACAGGGGAGCTTAAGCTCATTAAATATGCAAATCTTCTCCAATCCTAGCCATGGGCGTTTACTTCCAAGTCTCCAGTGCAGCACATCCATCAAAACCCAGCGTTTGGAGAGAACCTCAAAACCAGTGTAGGAAATAGCCTATTACTTATTAGTTATGATGTTTTTGAATGTAACAACCACACAAGCTTCATTAGTTGACCTCAGACAACAGTATAAAAATAAATTTTAAAAAAGCCAGTTCATGACACCTTTAACAAGTCTATCTCTATTTGTGTTTTGGGGTTGAATGTTGAATTGTTTATTTGTTCTTTATCTTTGAATGCAAGGATGGTCATTGGGTCCTGAGCTCAAATGTATCTTGTAGTTTGCCTCTCTAAGTTGTTCCTAGGGAGACTGTTACAATATATTTCATTTTAATTGTAAAATATATGCTAAGACTATATAAAAACATATTATGGACATACATGTTATATGTATACAAGCAATATGCTGTGCATATATTTGTAATTTGTATAATGAGCATTTAAACTTAAATATTATTATAAATATAAAATTTAAATATATGCCATGTATATTGATAATTATATACACTATGTGATATATATAAACACAGTATTATACATATATAAGCATACATTTATATGAGCTAGTTTTATATGTCAATATACGAAATTGTTTCATTTTCTAATAGGTTTTATATATGGGCAAATATATGTACATATATGTTTTCAGTTTTTATGTGGATATATTTAATATATGTATATTTCATATGTGTTAGTTAAATTATAGAGTGAAGACTAAGCAGTTTTATATTTGATTATTTAATTTCTTTCTTGCTACTGTTAAATAGACCTAATGTAGCTGAAAAATAAAGCACTGTTTATGTCATCCAGTTTGTCATTTTTGCTTATTTTTAAAAACAAAGATACAATTAAAAATCTTTATTATAAAATAGAAAAAAATAGTAAAGTACTCGTATCATGAAATAAGATTTGATCATCCCATTAAAAGGTTAGTGAATGATAACATGATTGATGTTGTGATCTCTGTAAGGATGTTCACACTGGCATGCAGTTATTATTTGACTCGATTTAGTATCAGCATCGAGGTATTTTAGTCTGGTATTTAAGTCATAATTGTGGTATTGTGACAACACTAGTGTACATATATTACATTTCCGTATGGGTGGACAATTCTCAGCAGACCAAAAGTGGTAAAGAACTTTGCTAAAGCTTTAACAACTTCTCAGGATGTGATTTTACGGAGTGGAATTGCTTCTGGGTATCTGGTAGCTGTGGACATAAAACTGTGTCAATTAAAACTATTACCAAATAGTGTCATGAATTAATGAGACTTGACTAGAACTTGACACTGGACTATCTTTCACTAAAAATTAGACATTGTTAAGTGCGGGTTTGTCAGCCAATTTGAAGCAGTTTACAAGTGAAACGTCATTCTTTTGAGCTTCAACAAGTGTTTCACAAGTTATCGTCAATCTGATCTGCACACAAGAAAGAGTCAAATAAAGATGCATTACTATCTCTCCTTGAGCATGTGATCACACAAGCAGTAAACACATTTGGATATTTTCAGTGCTATGCTCTGTGGACAGGGAGTCAGCTACTTCTAACATAGGTATCACTATCTCTTCAGCCAAACTGTTACCTTAAATGACAGGTACACCTTTCACCAGTAAAACACGACATACTCCTACCTTCACAAAACCAGACACAAAGTCTGATGAATACAGTGAACTGGGACTCTCATGACCTCAATGCTGAAACTCTGTACAAGTCTACTGATATTTCATCTGAAAAAGGCAAAACATCTGCACACACAAAAGACTGGACAGCACCTGTGTCCCTTAACACCTGAAACTCTACCTGATCTTCCTCCTTACCTAAAAGCGATACATATCCTTTAAAAAGAAATGGTAGGTAGACATTGTTGACTTTATCTTTAGTCAGTTCAAAATGCAGACTCTGATTAACCGCATTCACAAACGCAATCTGCTGTTTCAGGGACAAACACTCTGCTATAACATGTCCTTTCTTACAGCAGTACAAACATTCTCGCATTTCTTTGGGCTTTTCACAACTTAGTTTGGGCTGCTGAACCTGCCGGCGCATCAAAGAACTCTTTTCAACACTTGCTGAGTGAAAAACATTTCAGTGCATGAATCTGTTCGCTAACACCGCTGTCTGAGATAATATCGTTACTTTTTGTTCATTTAAGCACAGAGTCATCCTCTCTGAAGACACTTTTAATCTTAAAGTAACACTGAGTGATGTAAAATTCTCCACTTTGCTAGATGTACACAATCTATCAAAAATGAGGAGACCCTCCCCCCTCATACAAAAATTGTTCAGGAATGATTTGAGGAGCACAACGAGTTTGAGGTGTTGACTTAAGCCTCCAAACTCACCAGATCTCAAACCAAGCTTCTGTGGGATGTGCTGAACAAACAAGTCCAATCCATGGAGGCCCCACCTCAAAACTTACAGGACTTAAAGGATCTGCTGCAATCATCTTGGTGCCAGATACCACAGCACACCTTCAGAGGTCTAGTGGAGTCCATCCATGCCTCAGCGGGTCAGGGCTGAGCAGTGCAGCAAAAGCGGGACCAACGCAATATTAGTCATAATTCAGCTTTGAGAATGAAACCAACCTGTTTGTTCCTCAGTTTCTTCATCTTCCACTCTCAGTGTTTCTTCAACCTTCATGTCTTCAATCTCCTCTTTAATAAACACCATCTTTTTAATTGTGTCACGTGGATCTCAGTCAGTTCTCTAGAAGTTTTTCTGTGTGTTTGTCCTGTTAAAGATGAGAATAATTAATAGGAGAAAAAAATCCACACTAAATCTCTCCTAGTTCAGAAGTTCAGTAAATCTCTCCTAGTTCAGTAAATCTCTCCTAGTTCAGTAAATCTCTCCTAGTTCAGAAGTTCAGTGCACTAAGAGTTTTTTATTGTATTGAACTTTCAAAATGACAGAATTCAACAGGAATTTTCCCGACACAGTCTCACATTTTGTAAGTATAAATTGAAACATTACAATTAATTTCAAATCATTTTTAAAAATGTTTTAAATTACTCATATTTTAATTTTTTTTTATTACTAAACAGTTTAGTTTGATGAGTATAATATTTTCATAATAACAAAAACAACTTGATAATATATATTTCTCTTTTGATGCAGTTTTGATATTGACAAAACACTCTTTCGGTTATCTAATTTCCACAGGCCTTTGATGCTGTGTTTGAATTTTAAACATAGCTCCTCTTACTCCTTTTTTATTTGGAATAATATGCATATGCATATCTCTCTCTCTCTCACACACACACTTTAGACATTGGATTGAGTCTAATATATTATTAGTTGGTCAGTTGTTGAATTCTGATGGTCAGCTTTTGAGTATTACTGAACAGTCTTAAGTGTTACATTTCTGTTAAAGAATATTGTATAGTCATAAATTGTATTTCTGCCAAAATTGTATAAATTATACAAGATAGTTGATGGACATAAATTACGTGATTACACAAAAAACACTTAAACTAACACAAAAAAATAAAATTCAAACTTTACAGACCCTTATTATATTGCAATTGTAACAGTTGAGCTATTTAATTATTTGTAGAAACTGAGATTTGAGATCTACTCACACAAAGCTGATAAATGTTAGATAAACCAATGCAATGTTACAATTAATAATACATCATTCATTAGTAGTTTTAAACGCTTAAAACACAAACTTTTCTCCAGGCAAATCACAGATGCAGGAGCGCGGCGCGGCCTTATGACGTCACACTTGGATACCAAAATAAAAGTCCCATTCACACTGCTGAGTCTAAAATCACAGAAGTGCATAGAAATATACACAGTTCACATTGAGGGTACAAATAAATAAACAAATAAAGCAATAACACAATTAATTTATTTCTTTTTATATTTAATTTTATAAACATTTGAATAGTAATTTGATTTTTCCATTATTTATTCATCATTTTATGTTTTATATTGTTATATTACTTTTATTTTCTATTGTTAAATCTTAGGATCCTGTCATCGCACATGATATGCAGGGAAAAAATAGTAGGCTAACTCGTTTTATTCATTTTAGTTTTTTATCACAAATTATTCATTAGTTCCCTGGATTTATTGTGCGCACAATTCATTCCCTCGATTTTCTACAAACAAATTATTAAATTGTTTGTACAGATTAACAAGTCGAGGGAATGAAGTAGAAAATTGTCCGCACGATTTAGCAAATTGAGGTAACTCACAGGACGATGTTGTGAAGCAGTGATTTTCTATTGTTTTTCCATTGGTAAAGGAACACTTGTGGGAATTGTACTGCATATACTAACCATATATGATTTCAATCAATGACATGCACAAATTTGTGATGGAAACACTTTTATTTCAAAACAAAATGAAACACTCAAATTATACTCCACATGAGTAATTTACAATTCCAACTTGATAGCAAACTGAACTTTGCTCAGGAAAAAAACAAAACCCAAAAAACAACAACAAAATACATTGAACACACTGTAATGGCCATCAATCAAAGATTGATTAACAGATTAGTTCACCCCAAAATGAAAATTGACTGATAATTTACTCAGCCCCATCTCATCCAAGATGTTTTCTTTCTACAGTGGAAAAGAAATGAAGTTTCTTGAAGAAAACATTCCAGGATTGTTCATCATATAATGCTTTTCAGTTGCAACCAAAATGTTGAAGGTCCAAAGATATGCAGTTTCAAAGGGCTTCATAGTCTCTGCGTGATCCCAGATGAGGAACATGGTCTTATCTAGTCAAACGATCAGTCATTTAAAAAAAATGAATATACTTTTCAACCTTAATTGTTCAACTTACTCAGCTCTATGTGTTAGAATAATAACCCCATAAGGGTTGCCCCATACTCTTTGTGTGTATCACCTTGTCTCTTGATTGTCATAAATGTCACCCTTTCATATCATAGGCTATCATAAATAACTATCACTTTAGTGTGAAAAATAAGTAAAAAACAAACAAAAATATATAATATATATTTAATTAAATACTACATTTGCATAAATCATGCATATTTGTCCATACCCATGTTGATTAGAGTATTAAAAACTTGAAACATATTAATTTAAGATACATTTAGAACTGAAAAAAATGTTAAAAATGAGTTAACTCATGACAATATACGATAAATCACGATTAACTATTTTAATTATATATATATATATATATATATATATATATATATATAATTTTTTGTGTGTATTGTTATTGGATAATTTGTTTATATCTATCTATCCATCCATCTGTCTGTCCATCCATCCACATATATAGCCTAACTTTACAAAGCTGCTGTTTTTCTTTACCTGATCACCTGCTCCTCCTCTCCCTTTGCTGACTTTTCTACCCTGCTGCTATATTTACCTAGCCTGACAAGCCAGACCCACATCAAGATGTTTGGTCTGGAAACTCACCATAGACAGCTCAATCCGAGGGGCGGGATAAACGGCTGTCTTTCAAACTCCCTCTGCACGCGATAGGATAGAGCTACAACCAACCAGAGCAATGAAGGTGAAGCAGAGCTCGTTGACAGATCAAACATTCGCCGTATCCGGTCGGCAAAACTCCGAACACATCTTCCCTTTTTAAGAATGACTTCAGCGCTGTTCTTTTCTCAGAGAAAAGCTTAATTCCAAGTCTTCCAGAGGCGCGGGCAGAGCTGATTCGAAAGACCGCTGCCGTTTGCCAGTTTCTGTGTTTACTAGAAGCACGCAAACGCAACTCTGGCGTCATTATGTTAAGCCCCGCTCACTGACTCTATCCACAATGTGATTGGACCGTCAAGAGTTTGGCGATTACAGCTCAGAAGGGTATTGAAGAGTTGCTAGACGACACTCGCGGGCAGATTAGATTTACTGCCGCTAGGGTGCGTCTAGATTTCTAGGCTTATATTTACCTCAAATCTGTTATAAAAACAGGTTAAGAGATTATACGTTATGAAATGTGTGTATAATCATTCATAACATTCTAACATACACTCACCTAAAGGATTATTAGAAACACAAACCTGAATGTCAGAATGGGAAAGAAAAGCGATTTAAGCAATTTTGAGCATGGCATGGTTGTTACCACACAATCTGCTCAGTTACTGGGATTTTCACGCACAACCATTTCTAGGGTTTACAAAGGAAAGTGTGAAAAGGGAAAAACATTCTTTTATACCAATTACTTTGTATTTATGTAGCCTTTAGATTTATATATTACATTGCTCATGCAACGCAAGTGGCAAAACATTTAAACATATGTTATAGTCAATGTTAAAAAAAATCATGTCTTTTATTTCGTTTTTTTTTTTTTTTTTACAAAAACATCCAGCAGGTCATAAATAACTTTATTTTTCCACATCAAAGAAAGGAGGGATGACGAGTGCTATCCATTATGTCTTCTTATTTAGCTAAATGCAGGTATGATGTTGTTTTCCTTGCTTTACCCAAGAAAAAAAAGCCTCATGATGACTTTGAAACAGTAGAATTTAAAAATTATATTCAAATTATATGCGTCTGTGGTGAAATTTTCTAGATTGTCGCGTCAATACATGTTTATTTTCATGCGAACATTGGGCTGTCACACAGCAAAAAATAGACTCGGCTGCAGAAACAATCGCCGCACTGCTCTATGCGCACCACTCCTGGAATGGATTGCCGGACCGCATCCACATGTAGTGTGAAAGGTGTAATCCGTTAACATGGGTACGGACAAAAATACGCACCACAAACGGAGTATGTGTGAAATGAGCGTCCATTGCAGCAGAGCTCCCGTCTGCAATCAATGCTCTGAAAGCTGCCACAGCTCACACCAATGCAACGAGACTGTGCGGTGCATCTTGATAGCACAACGACTCTTTGTACTTCTGTCCAACTTGAGACTTTTCGGCTATTTTCGGTAGCGGGATATACACTCACCTAAAGGATTATTAGGAACACCTGTTCAGTTTCTCATTAATGCAATTATCTAATCAACCATCACATGGCAGTTGCTTCAATGCATTTAGGGATGTGGTCCTGGACAAGACAATCTCCTGAACTCCAAACTGAATGTCAGAATGGGAAAGAAAGGTGATTTAAGCAATTTTGAGCGTGGCACTATTGTTGGTGCCAGACGGGCCGCTCTGAGTATTTCACAATCTACTCAGTTACTGGGATTTTCACGCACAGCCATTTCTAGGGTTTACAAAGAATGGTGTGAAAAGGGAAAAACATCCAGTATGCGGCAGTCCTGTGGGTGAAAATGCCTTGTTGATGCTAGAGGTCAGAGGAGATGGGCTACAACAGCAGAAAACCCCACCAGGTACCACTCATCTCCACTACAAATAGGAAAAAAGGGGTACAATTTGCACAAGCTTACCAAATTTGGACAGTTGAAGACTGGAAAAATATTGTGTGGTCTGATGAGTCTCGATTTCTGTTGAGACATTCAGATGGTTGAGTCAGAATTTGGCGTAAACAGAATATGAACATGGATCCATCATGCCTGGTTACCACTGTGTAGGCTTCTGGTGGTGGTGTAATGGCACGGGGGATGTTTTCTTGGCACACTTTAGGCCCCTTAGTACCAATTGGGCATCATTTAAATCCCACAGCCTACCCGAGCATTGTTTCTGACCAAGACCATCCCTTTATAACCAACATGCACCCTTCCTCCGATGGCTCTTTTCAGCAGGATAATGCACCATGTCACAAAGCTTAAATCATTTTAAATTGGTTTCTTGAACATGACAATGAGTTCACTGAACTAAAATGGCCCCCACAGTCACCAGATCTCAACCCAATAGAGCATCTTTGGGATGTGGTGGAATGGGAGCTTTGTGCCCTGGATGAGCATCCCACACATCTCCATCAGCTGCAAGATGCTATCCTATCAATATGGGCCAACATTTCTAAAGAATGCTTTCAGCACCTTGTTGAATCAATGCCACGTAGAATTAAGGCAGTTCTGAAGGGGAAAGGGGGTCAAACACAGTATTGGTATGGTGCTCTTAATAATCCTTTAGGTGAGTGTATATCATTTGTTGCATCTAAATGAGGTTACAGTTATTAATAAATCAAATTTTTATTGTTGTTCATTATCATTTAGGGGGGCTTAAGAACATTTGGCGTAGCTTCATCCCTCCTAAAATAGGCCTAACGGCGTCCCTGATTTTCAGAAAGGGCAGGGGGTCAAACTCCCAAAGCCCTCCCCTCTGCACTTGCCTGATGTGAGTAACGTTGCGTGTCCTGTCACAAAATGAGGCGAAATCTCCGACATGACATTAATAAGATACTTAGATTAAGGTGTGTACATGTTTCCAATGCTCTCCAATAATCCTTAATCCGATTTGGGTTTAGTTCGATTATGACTTTAATCGGATTAAGGTCATTAGAAATCGATTACAGCGTTTACATGGACAACAATACTCCGATATTAATCTGATTAAGACAATACTCTGATTAAGAGGCTACCATGTAGACAGCGATTTCTAATTACCTTAATCTGATTAAAGTCATAATCTAACTACACATAAATCGGATTAAGACGTGGAGTATGCCTATTTTAGTCGCATTATCAGAGACTACGTTTACATGGACAACAATACTCCGATATTAATCTGATTAAGACAATACTCTGATTAAGAGGCTACCATGTAGACAGCGATTTCTAATTACCTTAATCTGATTAAAGTCATAATCTAACTACACATAAATCGGATTAAGACATGTGGAGTATGCCTATTTTAGTCGCATTATCAGAGACATGTACACACCTTAATCTAACTATTAATGTCATGTCGGAGATTTCACCGCATTTTGTGACAGGACACACAACGTTACGCACAACAGGGGAGTGCAGAGGGGAGGCTTTGTGGGTTCGAGCCTCTGCCCTTTTTGAAAATTAATCAAAAGTGCCCCTTTCAACAATCATCGATAATATTGTGGGCAATAAAACAAAATTGGAATTATACTTAATATAACAACGTGTGCAAAACAGTAACAAATGGCGGAAAAGTCGCGTTTATCTTTTATGTATCTGTCTGAAATGTCGTTGCCATAACGCGTTGGTATGGGCGGTGTGTGTTTTACTTGACTGTTCATTGTGAACACTGCGTCCTCTCTCTCTATTTTTATTTTTGTTGTAATTATTATGCTCATTGTAAAAGTAAAATACAATAAGTTTGTGTCTGTAATCGCGAACCAGATGGGTCATTCAGTGAACGCCTGTGGCTCGACGGCAGGAAAAACAATCCAAAGAGTCATGATTTTTAAACCTTTTTCATCATTAATCAAAGCTATTATTATAAATGTAGGCTGTCAATAAGGAGGAAAGAGGGGCAGTGTCTCTTCAAAAAAAAACCAGAAAGAGGCAATACATAATATTACAAAAATAAATCAACGTAAATGTAGATATAAAACATTATAAAAACGCATGTTTTGTTATACTTCTTAATGTAAAGTAACACTGTCCAACAGCGACACCCGCAGGTTAACTTACAGCGGGTTTCCTGAGCCCATAAAATTAACACACCTGCCAAAGTCACGCTATGATTGGATGTTGGAGAACATAACGTGGCATTGGGGACGTAATGACGTGCCATAATCGATCTATGTTCTATCACATGTAAAACGGGAACATGAACGGAGTACTCTAAAAGCAACTCATGTAACCACCGTAATCAGAATATTGTCTTATTTAGAATAAGGTCAATAATTAGATTACTGCTGTCCATGTAAACGTAGTCAGAGACATGTACACACCTTAATCTAACTATTAATGTCATGTCGGAGATTTCGCCGCATTTTGTGACAGGACACATAACGTTACGCACAACAGGGGAGTGCAGAGGGGAGGCTTTGTGGGTTGGAGCCTCTGCCCTTTTTGAAAATTAATCAAATGTGCCCCTTTCAACAATCATCGATAATATTGTGGCCAATAAAACAAAATTGGAATTATACTTAATATAACAACGTGTACAAAACAGTAACAAATGGCGGAAAAGTCGCGTTGAGCTTTTACAGATCTGTCAGTCTGAAAAGTCGTTGCCATAAACCTCGTTGCTATGGGCGGTGTGTGTTTTACTTGACTGTTCATTGTGAACACTGCGTCCTCTCTCTCTATTTTTGTTGTAATTATTATGCTCATTGTAAAAGTAAAATACAATAAGTTGTCCTGTAGTGTCCAACAGCGACACCCGCAGGTGAAGTTACAGCGGGTTTACTGAGCCCATAAAATTAACACACCTGCCAAAGTCACGCTATGATTGGATGTTGGAGAACATAGCGTGGCATGGGGACGTAATGACGTGCCATAATCGATCTATGTTCTATCACATGTAAAAAGGGAACATGAACGGAGTACTCTAAAAGCAACTCATGTAAACAGCTTAATCAGAATATTGTCTTATTTAGAATAAGGTCAATAATTAGATTACTGCTGTCCATGTAAACGTAGTCACTGTTTACATAGTAGCCTCTTAATCAGATTAATATCGGAGTAATGTTGTCCATGTAAACGTAGTGAGTGTGAACTCTCATGTGCACGTTAAAGTTTCTTTTTCTGTTGAAACTTTTCCCACATTGTTTACAGGTGAAAGGCTTCTCTCCAGTGTGAATCCTTAAGTGGACTCGAAAGTGTCCTTTTTGATTGAAACTCTTTCCACATTGAGGGCATGTGTAGGGTTTCTCTCCAGAGTGAACTCTCATGTGGATCTTTAGGTTTCCATGTTGTTCAAAACTCTTTCCACACCGTTTGCAGGTGTAAGGCTTCTCTCCAGGGTGAGTTTTCATGTGATATTCAATGCTTCCTTTATGTCTGAAACCTTTTCCACACAGTTGGCAGGTGAAAGGCTTCTCTCCAGTGTGAACTCTCTTGTGACGATCAAGACCTCCTTTTTGGCTGAAACCTTTCCCACACATTTGGCAAGTGAAAGGCTTTTCTCCAGTATGAATTCTTAAGTGGCTTTCAAAGGGTCCTTTATAATTGAAACTCTTTCCACACTGAGGGCATGTGTAGGGTTTCTCTCCATAGTGAACTCTCATATGGACTTTAAGGTTTTTATTATGATCAAAACTCATTCCACATCGACGGCAGGTGTGAGGCTTCTCTCCAGTGTGAACTCTCATGTGGCAATCAAGAATTCCTTTTCGGTTAAAACCTTTTCCACACTGTTGACAGCTGAAAGGCTTTTCTCTAGAGTGAACTCTCATGTGACGATCAAGACTTTCTTTTCGGTTAAAACCTTTTCTACACTGTTGGCAGGTGAAAGGCTTCTCTCCAGTGTGAACTCTCATGTGCCTGTGAAGGGTTCCTTTTAGAGTAAAACTCTTTCCACACTGTTTGCAGGTGAACGGCTTCTCTCCAGTATGAATTTTTAAGTGGTCTTCAAAGTGTCCTTTATGACTGAAACACTTTCCACACTGAGGGCACATGTAGAGTTTCTCTTCCGAGTGAATTCTCATGTGGTGTGTAAGATTTTCTTGTTGATTTCCACCCTGAGTATCATGATGATTCTTACATTGATCTTTTTCTTCCATTTCCTTTAGTACTTCACACTCCTCTTTCAACAGCATCAAGTCTAAGACAAAAAAGACAAAGATTAACCCCAGTTTAATAGCACAACACAACAGGCATAAAAACATTTATACATTTAAAGCATTAACCCCTAGAGATCCGGCATAACCAACTCGCTTTTTTCTTGTCAGTGCGAAAGAGACTCAAAATACTCCCAATTCTATACTAATATACTATTTTGGTCATTAAGGCAAGTGTTATACATTCAAATATTTTATCTTTCTACTTCTATTTTTGTGCACTCACAATAAAAAGTAAATGTTGTGCTATTTGCAGAACAGAGAAAACCAACATGATGTGCAATCTGTCGCCTCTCTCTCTCAATGAAGTCCATTCTGATACTCTTCGCAAAATTAACTGAAACTTAGTGAATACAAGTCACACCAACATGAGAAATGAGAAATTTCCGGTTTTAAATTATGTAAAATCAAACTAAATTAAAAAAAGAGATGTCAGTTGTCAAGTACTGCCTCATTATCTGCTAATTGTCCACGGCCACGGAGAGTGCGCTCTATTCAAAAGGTTAATTCTGAGGAGATCTATGCAAGTCAGTGCCCTCATCAACTCCATAAAACACTTCAAGTTTAGTGAGATTAATGTACTTTACTTCATTTTGACAGATGGTAAGGAATAATCCTGGGAAAATTTACCTCAGAAGAAGAGTTGGTTTAATTTCGAAGAACAACGAATCTGGTCGAGGATCGTGACAGTTATATTAATTCTCAGTTATTATAATTGTAATATATACTTGTGTCTATGAATATTAAACCGCAAAAAGACTGATTAAATATGAAATCCTGTATATTCTGCATGTCTCTGTGTGAATGAGTAGAAGGACGTGCACTTTCACTTACTACACACTAGGCATGTGCCGATATCAATTTTTCATGTTGCGATTGATTGCTGAAGCTTTTATCACGGTATACGATATTATCACGATATTGAAATAAGTTGCAAAAAAAGTCTCGTCATAGCATAACAGCTTTAAGAACTATTTTTGTAATAACTAAAATAACAATGTTAAAATACAATAATACAATGCACCAAAATTATATACAGCTCTGGAAAAAATGAAGAGTACAATTTTCAAACAGATTAAAGTGCAAAAGAATTAGGCTATACAGAACAACAGGTAACATAACAATAAGGTCTCATTATTTAATTCATTAACTAAGATTGAGCAATAGCTACATTTGTTACAAAAAGAATAATGTTTTTGGTAATGTTAGTTAAGAAATACTGATCATTGTTAGTTTTATCTTAGGTCCATTAAAAGTTATTTTGATTTTACACTACTTAGAATAATTGAAGAGTTTCGTTGCAAAACGAGATATATCCATTTTGAGAAATGTTGGTTATTTGACATTATTATTTAAGACATCAACAGTCAAGTTTATTCACATTTTTTTGTAGATTAAACTATTACTTGAGCTCAGTGTAGGCCAGGGACACAATATTCTTCAAATCCAGGATATTTTTTATTTAATTTTATGTCCATAAATAGTTCATAAATAAGTCAAAAATCATGCCAAACTGCAACATATTTATCTTAACATTGTCAAACACCTTAAATTGGTTAAAAAAACAATACATCATAAATATATATACAAAGATTGATTAATAATAATAAGATTCCGAGTTAGTTTTGACCAGAACATACATAACATATATATATATATATATATATTTTTTTTTTGCAAAACGCTATATATCCACCATAGGCTATATTATTCTACTGTAATACCATTAAGAAAAGCTTGTGTGTGTGTGTGTGTGTGTGTGTGCGTGCGCATGACACAGACCAACGTTACTCGCAGTCGCACGATGACCAAAATAAATCTTTGGATGTTTTCGCTAGGGGTGTCAACAATAATCGATTCGGCGATGCATCGCGATGCGGGGCATGAACGATTCAGCATCGATGCGGCAAAGTGCCATAATCGATTATGTCACTGTTTATTTTCTGGCGGACGATAAAGTTGTGAAGTTTCAAATACTTCCGGTTCCGGGAGAATAACAACAACAACAAGGAAGATGGCTGAGGCGGAGGGAGATGACCGCGATAGACGGGTTATTAAAAACGCGCTAACGACCCGAGGTGTGTAGGATTGTACGTATATATTTTTTGCACAATAATAAATTAATCTATAATGACGATTTACGGCGCAATTCACCTTTATTCCACAAGGTGGCAATGTCTGATACCCAATGATGAAGTGACGTTTCACTCAGTTACCTCTGACAGAAAACGAAACAATAATTATAATCTGCAAAACTTGAAATGTCTCAGTGATTTACTTCAGAGAGCAAGAACTAAACACAATCAAATGTTAGTGTCACTGTCTCTTGATGATGGATGTGGTCAAGAAGCTGTCAGTGATCAAAATATTGATTTTGAAGACATTGAAAAAGAGTTTGGAGAATATGCTGGAGATCGCGAATATGAGGCAGATGCTGAATATACTGGTAAACGAGCTCTGACGAGGTCATATGATGATGGTATTAAACATCTGCTCAAACTGAATCCTTCCAAGCTCCAAAAGGTAACGAAATAGGTTTTATTTTATTCTTCTGTAGCTGTTACTCTAAAATCAGGAGTTTTATATATTATCACGACAGGTAGAGGTCTATCCATGTTAAATATAGATCTGGGTCGCTAACGACCTGAATATGTAAGATTGTTTGGTGAAACAGTCATGCATTTAAGGGTTAATTGCATTGTATTTAATTTTATTTAATTACATTTTATTTTATTTAATAACTTTTATGTTAAAGATACAGGAGACGCATAGCAGCCAATACAATCTGTTGTTTAATATCTGCTTGTATTGCCTCATGACTGATGAAAAATTTGCTTTGTGTGCAGTAGAATTTTGATGCATCACAATGCATCGTAGAATCGAATTGAATCGAATTGTTACCTGGTGAATCGTAATCGAATCGTGAAGGCAGTGCCGATGCACACCGCTAGTTTTCGCTCCCCTTTGATGATTTTCTTTAGATGCCTTCCTGATCGGCTCCAATCCGTCATCGAAATGCATAACGTTCGCTTGACTCTGAAGCTTTGATTCTCTGACTGACAGACGGCTGTTGATCAGTGACGTTGCCTATACGTGACTGCCAGCTCGCCTACAGTATAAACAATTAAATGGTAAACCTTTTTAAGTTAGCCTATTGAATCCTCTTTTTAAAAATATGTTTTTTGTTTTGCTATTATCGTTAAATCACTGAGCAGACTCGGAGCACTTCACCGGCGGTGACTCTCTCCTCGCGTGACCTCATGAGCTCGCGCACCATCCTGAACGTTCTTTATCGCACTTTGTAAAGAAACTGGGCTGGCGGATATCGCGTTTTGTGTAGGACTAAATCTTAAGTGCTAGTCTTAGAGTGGATTTGCGACACTTTGCTGTGCCACAAATGGAATTTTGGATGATGTCATAGGCATGAACCAATCACTGAATAGATGTCCTTATTTAAGAATATCCTCAGATAAATTCACATTGAATGGTGAAATTCCTAAGAGGAGATTACATTCAATACACATTTGACAATAAAGAGTTTTCAAGAGAATACCTTATAATATACACATTTTAAATAAAAATATAAACATGTTTTCATCCATTTAATTAAATGTTTTAAACTGGTGTGCTGTTAAATGACCTGCCTATATATAGCCAAGATTTTTTTTAAATATATAATCAGCCACCATGGATTCCAAAAGAAAACCGACATGGCAGGAGGAAGAAGAGATCGCTACTGCTTGCTGAATTACAGTTTTTTTTTGTTTTTTTTTAATAAAACCCAACATTAACCAGCGCTGAAAAAGATGATGCCTGCTCTGTCCAAACGATACTGTTTGATTAACTGCTTGTCGTCAAACATTTCGAACACATTCTCCCTCTATTGAAAGATTTGCGCACGTCTCTGTCTCCTCAGCGCCATCACAAGCCCCTACTGGCAACTCCTAACCACTTGAGAGACCTCTCGAGCTGTCTTAAATAACTGGGAGAGTAAGAGTGATTCTTAGCTTTAAGAAATTTGATAACTTGCTTTTATACTAAAGTTTGAAAGTAGGAGTAAATTTCATGAATTTTCAGCACTTAAGACTAAAATAGCACTTTGAGTAGCTTGATAAATACGGGCCCTGCTCTAGTTTAGTCAGCGGACATAAATGACCTGATTAGACAAACACAACAAAATAATAACAATTATACAGACCTTTGGCTATTTAATGATTTTTAGAACTCGAGATAAAGATAGAAATATAAATGCAGTGCTTCGAATCACTAAATCATTTGTTGTGAATCAATCGGTTCAATTGACTCGGAGAGTCTAAAGCTCAGATTCTCTCCTCATTCGCTAAATGTTTGAAATGATTCACGATAAAGAGCGAAATAAGACGCTCCTTTGATGTTACTCATGTGTTTTCATTATGCTACTTTGCTTACACAACGTTGTTAGATAAATATTATATATGTTAAATTAATTCTGTGCCGCTATAACAACTTTAAATGCTTAAAACACAAACCTTTCTTCACCTCAATCACAACAGATGCACGAGCACAGCGCAGCCTTATGACGTCATGTATAAAGTTCACAATAAAAGTCCCGTTCATACGTTGCTGGATCTAAAGAAATTTACATAGAGAAAAGATGACAAAATTCAGAGTTAAATGTATTGTTGAAATACACATAATTAAATTATTATTAATAATTAATAATAAAACTAAAGCAATAACACAATGCAGTCAGTTAATTTTTTTGTGTGTCTAAATTAATGACTTCTTCTTACTTATTTTTCCTCACATCTACAGTCCCAGTATTTGTTTTCATTGTCCAATCATCATCCAGACGGTTCATCCTCTAGCCTTTCCCTGAGATTGATCCACTCCAGTGTCTCTCCGGTTCATCCACTGTCCCGAAGTCATCCATTAGTTCTGCTGTTTCTTCAGTCTGCCATAGATCAGCATTAAAGGGATAGTTCACCAACAGATGAACATCCTCTCATCGTTTACTCTCTCCCTCATGACACACACACTTCTTAAAATAGTGTACAATTACTGTAAAAACTGCCCAATAGCAAAAGACTATAATAATCCAAAACAGTATATCATTATGGTACATGTTAAATTACTCTAAATCAAGACACAGCACACAACTTAAATGTAAACAGAAATCTGGAGATCTTGGAGATATGCAGATAATGTAGTTTGAGAGTGTAAAGAGTTTTTTTTTTTTTTTGGTAAAGGACATTTATTTAGCAGGGATGCATTAAATTGATCAAGTCACAGTAAAGACATTTATGATGTTGCTTTCAGATAAATGCTGTTCTTCTGAACTTTCTATTCATGCGCTGCTCCTGCATCTGTTGTGATTCTGCTGAAGAAAGGTTTGTGTTTTAAGCGTTTAAAGCGACTCATAATGAATGATCTATGAGTAAATGTAACACTGCATTGATTTGCCTAACATTTATCAGCGTTGTGTAAGTAAAGTAACATAATAAACTCATGAATAACAGAATGAGCGTCTCATTTCGCGCTTGATCGAGAATCAGATCAATGAATTCAGTCTCTGGCGAGTGACGACAGAACCGGAGCTTTAGACTCTCTGAGTTCACTTGAACCGATTGATCTCAATTTATACAAATAATTAAATAACTAAACTGACTATTATATTAGGTGTCTGTATAATTCGCATTGTTTTATTAATTTGTTGTGTTATTTTTGAGTGTTTTTGTCTAATCAGCCTGCATGAATAGAGACACTTTTGGCAGAAATAGAATTCATGACAAAATTGACAATACACTATTCTTTCACAGAAAAATTACATGTAAATTAATGTATTCAAAGCCATGCATTCTGACTCAGTTCTGTTTAATTAATCATATATAACAGTTTGCAAAGGTATTATGGTATTACTTGTTGAGGCACATGACTATTAACTAATTGTAAAGTAATATGTCATTGTGGTTATGGCTTTTGAATTAGTTAATAGTATATTGCTCATCATCTGTTTGATGCAGCTAATGTTATGTCTATTTCAAGTTTAACCCCTATACTGTGTTAAGGTGCTTTGCAAATCTAACAAAATTCTTAATTGCAGTATCTAATCTTATCATTTGTTCAATTAAAGCATTACATATCACTCAAAACAATTTATCTGCTTTATTGATATTTTTAAATTTTAAATCGGATAGTTTTGTACTTTTACTCAAATGATGTTTGAATGGAGGACTTTCTACTTTTACTGGAGTCATTTTTTATTTAGGTATATATACTTTTACTCGAGTATACTTTTGAGTACTTTTACCACCCCTGCCAGAAAGAGCACAGTTGGTAAAAAAAAATGCCTATGCAATTCAGAAAACAATTTGGGGAAAGTTATCATTAACCATTTGAGGTGTTGAGGTCTTTATAGCTCGTCCATCTAACCCTAAAGCAGAAACATGGTCATCCTACAAGCACCATAACATAATCAAGTTTTTGATTGGTATTACACCATAGGGCACATCCCATATGCCTTTTCCCACATCACTGTCTTTGAGTCCCCCAACTTCACTGTTGCTTCAATCAGAAACAACAAAATCAGATAAATATTCGAAACAACAAAGCAGCAACATCTGTGCACATCTCCCCCGGGCCAGCCATACAAGTTCAGTGGGCTCCAAGAATCCTCCCAGACCTTTCTGCAATGACCCAGGGGTCCAGGGGTTTTTTCGTATTCTGGGACTGAAGGACCTACATAAAGACAAGACGACTAAATATAAGCTTGTACAAATAACAAACTAGCCTTTCAATTATTTATTATTTCTTTCTTTAATAAACTAACTGAAGTGTTAGCTTATGTAACAGGCTATAGAGAAGTGGATCCCCTTTGGCTTTCACAATGCACATGTCGTAAATGGTGCTTCTCTTACCACACACCATCTGGTTGTAGGCTTCCAAACCTTTGTAATGTTTGAGGTCTTCAGCTGTGTATGGGCTTGGCGAAAAAACTAAGTCGTTCACTATGTCCGGACAAGAAATCGAAGGGAGAAATGTTGGGTCGTCAGTCCACGACAAAGGATCTAGCTCATACAGATCTTTACCACCTATTAACTTAAGTTTCTCAAAATATCACACCCTTTCCTGCCTCCTGAGTCTATATGATTTTGCAGCTTCCATACATTTTCACCATGGTTTAGACATAATACATTTGTAGAAATTATTCTTCAGTGGTGTATTAACCGTGCAATCCATGCTGTTGTTTACATCCGTGTACCTCCAATATGGCCGCGCATCCGGGTAACTGACCAAACCGTGACATAGGTGCAAACCCTCTATTAGACACATTTGAGTGTGTTGAAAATGATGTTATGATCCCACACTAGTGATAGGGAGTGATACAGAGATTGGAGCAGGAAAGATGGCTCAAGGAATTATCATCTCATCGTTTAAACTGAGAAATTATGAGAACTGGAAACTTTGAAATGGAAAATAAAACAAAATGAAGGTCCCTTACAGGGAGAAATTGCTACCAGCGTCAGGCAGAGGTATTTAGAGGAACTGGATGATATCAAAAAAGTCGACCCATAAGAGCTGCCTGCAGCAGAATGGAACAGAGACCTAATGTTAGACGCTTTACTAATGTTACCTTGTACGTTCCTGAAATGATTCTATAAGTATATTTTCTTTGCATTCTGAATAATAAATAAATATATCTACCCACTATCCTGAAGCAGTCCCGTGCTCGTCCTCTCATTAACAGTGTTTTTCTCATACTGCCTTAAGCAGAATAAATGCTCACTATGTGCATTAAATACATGTAACGTTAGAGGAAAATGACAGTCAACTAGCTAAAGGCCTAAGTTACTTTGAATATTAATTAAGCATTTTGTATTTAACATGTAAATTACATACAATACAATTACTGACAATGAAAAATGACAGAATAGTTCTCAAAATGTTTAATACAAATGAATAAAGGATCGTGTTCATCAGGTGTCAACACACTCCCTCATCGCGGCACTAGTAAGAAGATGACTGACACCCTGTGGTGAATTATGGCATACCAGCAGCTGCTTTCTCAGATCGGCTTGAGTAGATTGTTCTATTGGGTTTGGAAAATGATGTACATGGTAATCATTCGAATATCTTTTCTCCAGTCTCCCAAAATGGCGGAAGCGGGAGGATACCGTGATCTCTGGGGTCGTGACGATATCTCATTCTCAATGATGAAGCAATGACGATTCGCTCTGGCCAATCAGCAGTCTGCTGTGTTTTCACTCACATTTTAGTACTGCCTCAGCTCGCTTCAGAACCTCACCGGAGGCGATACGAAAAAAGTATCTGGAATCTACAACTTTTACACGGTGGAAAACCAAACAAAGGACGAATCGAGTAGAGCTGGTACTGTGTAGTGGAAAAGCGTCATAAATGTTGAAAGGATGTTCATCTGTTGGTGAACCATCCCTTTAATGCTGATCTATGGCAGACTGAAGAAACAGCAGAACTAATGGATGACTCTGGGACAGTGGATGACCGGAGAGACACTGGAGTGGATCAATCTCAGGGAAAGGCTAGTGGATGAACCGTCTGGATGATGATGGGACAATGAACACAAATACTGGGACTGTAGATGTGAATCTACATGGAGTAATAAGTAAGTAATAGGTACATCATTAGACCCCAAAAAGGTGAATGCATTTATTGCTTTCGTTTTTTTCTCCTCTTAATATTAACTGTATTATTAACTTACTTTTTTTGTTATTAAATGTATTTCACCATTACATGCAACTCTGAAAATTGTATTCTTTTCTTATTTTTGTTAATATATATATTTTTTTCTAGGTAAATTTCTATGTACTTTTGCTCCTTTGCACATGCAACAATTTTATAATGTCTGTACTTTGACGATCTTAGACTGGAGTGTGTGAAAGGGACTTTTATTTTGGTTTAATATATGACGTCATAAGGCGGCGCCGTGCTCCTGCATCTGTTGAGATTCTGCTGCAGAAAGGTTTGTGTTTTAAGCGTTTAAAAAGTTAAAAGCGAAATATAATGAATGATGTATTATTAAGTGTAACAATACATTGCTTTATCTAACATTTATCAGCGTTGTGTGAGTAAAGTAACATAAACTCATGAGTAACAGAACGAGCGCCTGATTTAGCTCTTTATCGTGAATCAGTTCAAACCTCTGGCGAGTGATCAGAGAACCGGAGCTTTCGACTCTCCGAGTCAACGAGAACCGATTTATTCACAACAAATGATTCGAAGCGCTTCTGTCTCGATTTCTACAAATCATTATAGTTAATCTGACTAATATATCAAGGGGCTGAATAATTTGCATTATATTATTCATTTGTCATTTTAGTTTTGAGTGTTTATAATCAGGTCATTTAGATCCATTAACTGTCACTGAACTGATGAATAGATGGTTCATGACAATATTCATATTTCAATTTAGTTCAATAATACTCAAAAGCTGACCATCAGAATTCAACAGCTGACTAACTAATACTCAAACCAAATGTGGGATGTATTATTCAAAATAAAAATGAGTGAGGAGAGAAGATTTAAAACCAAACACTGCGTCATAAAGACTTGCCTGTGAAAATCAGATAATTGATGAGGTGTTTAGCTCATCTAAGAAAGAAATTATCACCGAGTTGTTTAAATAAATGGGTAGGGGAAATATTCCACAGAGCAATAATAAATCAAAAAAGTCCAAACATTTTGTTTGTTTCATTTTATTTAAATTATTGTTATGTTTCAATTTATACTTGAAAAATTTGAAAATGTGAAAATTTGTAGTGTGGATTTATTTTTCTTTTGTTAATTATTCTCATCTTAAACAGGACAAAAACAGAAAAACTCCTGGTAAAGAGACTGAGATCCACGTGACGCACTATTATAAAGATGGAGTTTATTAAAGAGGAGAGTGAAGACATGAAGAATGAAAAAGTATTAAGTTTTAAACAAGAAAAAACTGAGGAACAAATAAAGAAAGAGGAGAGTGAAGACGTGAAGATTGAAGAAGTATTGAAGTATTTGAAACATGAAGAAACTGAGAAACAATCAGGTTGGTTTCATTCGCAAAGCTCAGTCATTTGATCTTTATTTAGATGTCCAGCTCTAAATGAAGGATATTTTGAAGAATGTCAATATTTTCATTGATATTTTCGATCTTAAGGAGGATTTTTACAAAAAAATACCCTAAATACTCAGTAAAAATACTAAATATTTAACTCTGAGTTATGCACCATTTATCATCTGCAATATCAAGTTGTAAGCACTAGATGGCTGTATAGCCTTACACATAAATATAAACAGATGGTGCTGAGTGAAAACTCAACATAAAGTTCATTACTTGTATTAGGTTATTCATTTGGATATCTGTAACCGGAGTCTCCGGCGTGAGAGGTGGGCGCTAACAAAAATGCTAATAAACTTTTTTTTTTTTGTGCGACCAGGATGATATTTTAAAATATATAATTGAGTGTTTACACACCATGAACAAAGTCGTGGGTCTGTGGTTGAGTCGTGTATCTTCCTCCTATTTGAAAAACTGCATCACAGTCAGCGATTGACAAATTCACATTCAAGTAGCTTTATTGGCATGGTAAGGCTTTACATTGACAGCGCTTCAAACTAATGGTGTTCCTCATTTACAGTGTAGCATTTACTATAAAATAAAATGTAAAACGTTCGAAACATGCAGCGCATCAATCTATATATTTATATAGTTAAATCACAACCAGAGTGGGAAATTAACTGTTTTGCTCACAGTGGCTGGTGGATGCCCAATTTTACCAGCCACTTTTTTTCCAGAATTAAAATGTATAAAAGAAAGTGCATTAGCATAATACAGGGTGAATTCGGGTTGATTGGGGCACTTTTTCCCCAGTCATTTCAATGGCAAAAACTGTCAGAATCATTACACTAATAGTATAGCCTTTATCTGAATGTGCAAAATGGCTACAATTTTAACATCAGTGCAAGAACAAAATGTATGCAACTTAAATGAGATACTCAGGAGTCAGGATTAGTCTAATGCAGGTTAAACTCACAGCACATGCAGTGATGGAGCGCAGCTTTCTGAACAGAAACGCCAATCA
The DNA here is from genome assembly GCF_024679245.1 of Pseudorasbora parva. NCBI lineage: Eukaryota > Metazoa > Chordata > Actinopteri > Cypriniformes > Gobionidae > Pseudorasbora > Pseudorasbora parva. Next base: position 3,804,612 of record NC_090191.1, read on the forward strand.
TGAGCTGCTCGCATGAGCGCTCTGTTGTCTTTCTGTTTCGAATTGTTTCGTAATCGTTTAAAAGAGGACATTTCAAGTTTCTGTACACATTTTTCATGTCTGTGAGAAGTAGCCTCTAACAAACAAATTGTTTGCATTTTTCTGATGACGCGTAGGTTTGACAGTAGCCTCGTTTCCAATAGCCTACAGATTTGCACAAAACTTTATATGTTCTGAATGTCGATAAAAAAATTCTGAGATGACTGCGTTTCCATTAGCCGATGTTATGCGGCTAAAACTTTTTTTTTTCTCTCGTGAGAAGTCATTCCAAAAATTATGCCACGTGTGTTGATAGGTTTGAGTATATCCTAGCCACCGCAATAGGCATTATTTTTAACAGAAAAAGATATAGGCATGTTATTCAAGCATTTATTAATATTAAAAGAGTGAAATGTTTGAATTTGGATGGTGGTAACTAAAAGTTTTTTTTTTTTTTTTTTTTTACCGATTTCGTTTTTTGGGCTTGGAATTCCGTTTGTTGGAAATATGAACTGAATTTAGAACTGCTTTTAAAATCTTTTTTTTTTTTTTTGCGTTAATAAACAAAATAGTACATTGAAATGAAGACAGCGTTTGGAGTGGAATGCATTTAAAATAATCTGTTCCCTGCGTTCACGGCCTTTGTTGTTATTTGTGATGTACACAAATAAAAGTAGACAGTTTATAGTGTATAATGATGTCTTGCACTTATCTGTATGACTAAAAATGACAGCGTAGCTATTGTGAGTTTTTCCCGCTGTCATAAAGAAAAAATCCATCAGATTGCTCGTCATATTAGTCGGACAGAGGGTTAAAGAAACCATAGCCTATTTAAATGCATAAATACTAGCCTATAATATGTTTTAATTTCATATGTTGATTAAGAAAAGTGAACAGCAAGAGTAAGATGCTGACTCCGCGGCGGGCCTCTTAACACTGGGGATATGTCGCCACATTTTTTTAACCGGTAATTTTCTTGTCGTCTGTATCAGCTCAGCGCTGAAAACCAATTAAATGAGTTACTCGACAAAAGTGCATTATTGTTACTAGCAACTAGCCTGACGTGGTCATACTCAATTCTAGTCAGAATATGAGTCTGAAACCGCTCCATTGGGCTGCGATTATGAGGCGTGTTTCAACCGAACCAGAAAAGACAAATCAATTGGATAAACCTTTGTAGGTCTATCCGAACTGCCCGACCTAAAAATGTTGTGGGCGGGGCTAAGTTCGGCTGGCATCCAGGCTAACTAGCAACAGCATTCTTTGACAAAAGCAGTCCAATCTGTTACAATGAATGCTTTAAGCAGTAACCAATAAAATGACAATCCACGCCACTGTGGCTGGTATGCACAGCAAAGTCTCTTTGAAAAATTACCCACCATTGGCTGGTGGCGGGTGTTAATTTCCCACCCTGATCAAAATGGTTGTGATTTGATGATCACACTAAACCATATCACATTCTCATAACCATGCATTGTCAAAATTCATAAAGTTACAGAGCAACCGACAAGTACCAGAGTTTCAACACTGATTTTTAAATGCATTTTGTACTTTGAACCCTGGCTAACATGCTAAGGGTTTTATTTTCTGATCATGATAATTCATACTTGTCAAATATCCCGTTTTGGCTAAGAAAATCCCGTATTTTACCCTTCTTTCCCGCCGTCCTCCCGTATTAGTATTTTCCTGTAAAAAAACAATAAAAAATTCCTATCTGAGCTCTGGAACTAGCCTCGCGATAACTGCCATCTGCAATAGCCGACAGTACTGTAGGTGGGCGTTGTCGCAAGGTTAGTGTGTGAGGTCTGATGACGAGTGACAACGCAGGAAAAACAAACAAAACAGAGACGGATGATGGACGTAACGTAGACATGTGCCGATTTTCGATAATGCGATTTATCACGATAATGAATATGCACGATATTGTTATCGTGGGCACTTTAAAATATCGTAAATAATAATTTATTAACAATTTATAATTTTTTTAGAATGCACTCAAGAATACTTTTTTCCCATCAACCGTATAAATGCTCAACACCGCTGTATTCTGCGTCAAAGGGACACGCGCTCAGATATAAACAAGCCCAACGTGCGTTTGCACATGACTGAACCGGTGAAGGAGACGCGCTTCTGAAGTGCCGCTCAGTGACAGCAGAGGGCGCTGATGAACTGCAGAATGCAGCCGGTTACCCCGGAAACCAGCAAACATTTTTGTAATCGTTTTTGTAATCTCAATGTTGTTCATCACAGCACCAAATACTTAATACTTAAAGACTTAATAGGCTATAATGACACCTCATTGTAATTTGTAAGCCTACATGTTGTTCTTTATAGCCTAATTCTTTTGCAATTTAATCTTTTTGAAAATTGTACTTTTACAGCTCTGAAAAAAATCAAGGGACCACTTAACATTTTTGGTGTATTATTGTATTTAAACATTCAGTTATACTAAAATAGTTCTTAAAGCTGTTATGCTATGGCAACACTTTTTTTTGCAACTTATTTCAATATCGTGATAATATCGTATACCGTGATAAAACTTCATCAATTAATCGCAACATGAAAAATTGATATCGGCACATGCCTAACGTAACGTAGAGACGGAAGGCACTCCGGCCAAAAAAACTGAACCCTCATGTAAATACCGTGATCAATTGGACAGCGGATTTAATTTTCTGAAGAGGAGCAGGTGGGGGACAGTCACGCGTTTTGTAGCTGGGACTTTAGCATCTCACATCCGCATCATGGAAGACAGCGGAAGATTTTTAAAGTGACAGTAACCTCTTATAATGACAATGTAAAGAACAAAAGTAATTGCTGACTAAATATGCTTTGCTGTTGACCAAATAACTTCAGTACCTTTAATAAGGATTAATCTAATTAATAACTTATGCAGTGCAAATGAAAACAATTTATGTATATTTCCTACTTATTAAGTTTTTATACAGGTTACCTTAAAAGGCACATGAGAATTCACACTGGAGAAAAGCCTTTCATCTGCCAACAGTGTGGAAAGAGTTTCAGACATAAAGAACACCTTATAGCCCACACAAGAATTCACACTGGAGAGAGCTCTTTCACCTGCCAACAGTGTGGAAAGAGTTTCAATCTTAAAGTAAACCTTACAGGGCACATGAGAATTCACACTGGAGAGAAGCCATTCTCCTGCCAACAGTGTGGAAAGAGTTTCAATCTAAACATAAACCTTAAAAGGCACATGAGAATTCACACTGGAGAGAAGCCTTACACCTGCCCTCAGTGTGGAAAGAGTTTCAGACATAAAGGAAACCTTGACAGTCACATGAGAATTCACACTGGAGAGAAGCCGTACACCTGTCAACAGTGTGGAAAAAATTTCAGTCAACAAGGAAACCTTATTGTTCACATGAGAATTCACACTGGAGAGAAGCTTTACTGTGGAAAGAGTTTCAATGGAAAAGAGAAGCTATTTAAATGCCAACAGTATGAAAAGAGTTTCACTCAACAATAAAAAAACCTTAACAGGCACATGACAATTCACACTGAAGAAATGGCTTCACACGAGAGCTAAACCTTAGGAAACACATGAAAATTCACACTGGAGAAATGGCTTCACACGAGAGCTAAACCTTAGGAAACACATGAAAATTCACACTGGGGAAAAGGCATTCGCATGAGATCAATGAGGAAAGAGTTTTGGATGTAAATGAACCCTTAATTCTTTACCTGCCAAACACTGAATTTTCTATTATTTGTGAGAAAACGCTTCACAGTGGTGGCTCCAGACAATTTTGATCTGGTCATTTCAATGGGGGGTCTCATGAAAAACCAACAAAAAATACAGTGGACACAGCTAATAACTGCATTTTACTGCTACTAAACAACAAAAACAATACAGCATATCAACTACTTTGTTTTTAATTTGCAGTTTGCAAACAATATGTTCAAACTTTAATTGCCATAGCCACACCCATGTCAGAGAAAACTAAATATTTAGCTTCAAGCTATAGCTTTAGGGTATCAATTCCTGCGGGTTCGTTGCGGCACCTTGAACGCAATGAAGCAATGCGCAGCGACGTTCATAGTGCGTTGCAGTAACTCTTATGTTAATTTTTTTAGGGCTGTCAATCGATTCAAATATTTAATCGCACCGTCTTATCAGTTCTAAATGTACCTTAAATTAATATCTTTCAAGTTTTTAATACTCCAATCAACAATGGCTATGGACAAAAATGCATGCTTTATGCAAATGTACATTTATTATAAACCATACTCAGAGCATGAAGACTAGACATGTACCAAAGGTCATAGAAGATTTTCAAAGAACTTGTTCATGTCTCTTAGGCCTAAGCATAAAAATTCAGAATAAGAATTTTCATTATTTTAAGAATCTAAATAAAGGGAGTTTTTACACTGGCAGTTTAATTCAGAACAGGGCACAGTTTGAAAGCTGTCAGGCAGACCTGGGAGCGCACCAGTACCATACCAGGAAGAGGTCCATATTCCACGAGTAAGAATATAGTGTGGCCCCTTTAAGAGCTGGAATATAGGCTGCATCCGAAAACCTAGGCAGCTGACTCGTTGCCTCGCTGCCTTATCATACAATGACTTGTAAGGCAACATTTCGAAGGCACCTCACAAAACTGATTTCGGACAGACTTCTAAGGCAGTGTAACAGTTTAATGATCTAAAGCAAAATAAAGAGAGCTTTGGTGAGAAATAAACACATTTAATTACTGCATTAGTAATTTCTCGCTAGAAATGACATCAGAAGTGAAAAATATTCAAGAAGTCCTCGCTGCAGCCTCTGATGACGTACTGGATCAGATCCAACACGTACTGGACGCGTATGCGCGGTGGTTTCATTCACAATTTGGTGACGTCATATACGCATGCGCAGTAGAGTTTTGGGGACATCATATTGCATGCGCAGTAGAGAGTTTTGCTGGATAGATAAATGATCAAACCGCTTGTGAAAAAATAATGATTAATATGTTCACGCCATCAGGACACAGTTTTGCATTTTGAATGTGTAGGCTACTGATATTTTAAGTTGTTTACAGATCGTGTTGCATTGTACCTTAAGGATTAAAATTACAGAGACAATTACTTGACTCATTTTTCCTTCCACTCAACAGCAAATATATACCAGAATACATAACAATTTTAACTGTTATGCATGTACAGCGAGACTAGGATCATTTAAGCATCACATTTATGAAAAGATGAAAAATTACTTAATTTATCAGTACTACAACTACACAGTTTAGAACATCATCCACTGTATATACAATATTGATCATACATGTCACTTAAGACTAGCGCATACGCATTATAAGTTAGATTGGTAGGCTATGACATTGCCTTAACGATCCACCATCCAGTATGTATTGGATCTGATCCAGCAACGTCATCGTGCTACAGGCTGCAGCGAGGGGTGTCTCAAAATATTGGTTAAAAAACATACATTTACACGCAAACGCAACTTTCGGACGCCATCTTTTTACCCCATCTCAACTATCTCTGAATGGAAAGCACAGGATTGTGGGATATCAAAGGCAGCGAAGGATACAGGTATGCTGCCTTCAATAATCGATCAAACGAAGGTATCTCAGGAGGCAGGAAGTGAAGCAAACATTAGATTTGGATGTTGCTCGACGCCTTCCTGCCTTGAAATGTGTCTTCCGAAGGCAGTATTTTCCAGGTTTTGGACGCAGCCATTGTGTGGCCCCTTTAAGAGATGCGTGTTTCCTTATTGAACTGACGGTGTTTTGTGTATGCCGAACTGTGCTGCGATTCACGCGAACAGTGTGAAGAACACAGACTCGGGAGCGCTCTTGTTCAGAGAAGTAACCTGCATATTCGTTTTAGTTGATTGTGATGTATTTAGTTCAATAAAACATGGACTGTAAGTGGTGATGGTGTTAATGATGGTGTCTGCAGAGAATGAGCTCAGTGTTTAAACACACATTTCTTTCGACCTGCGGAGTCTAATAAAAGTTAATCAGAAAAGAATGGTAGTCAATATGCATCTCCACTTGGAGTTTGTGCTACCAGCACAAATAGCCTGTCTCGTTTGAGGGGGTTCCTTCGACTGGGACCAATTGGAGCTGCAAGTGTTGGCGAAAGTCCGCCTCCTCTGGACACTTGGATTAAAGATGATCTACAAAAGCTCAGAGTCCAACGGATCTTTCCTTTGAGCGATTGTCTTTTGGCTGGTCCGCAAGTGGTGGGGGAGGATTTGGTCAGGATCCTTCTTTCGGACCTGTACAAGAGGAACGATCGTATACCATTGGATTCTTTGAAATGGCCAGATCGTCCAGTTGGTACATTAAAGGACTGCCGCACAGTCCAAGAATTTGCAAAGGAAGTTTGTGAAAGAAAAGGGTTCGGCTATCCACACATGTTCGGGCGAGCAGCTGAGTTGGTGATAACCATGGGCCTGGATCCTGTCCATTGCTTAGAGCTTGGATTGTTGAAGATTAAGTTCTTCCCACACATAAGGTACTATGATGAGAACAGGTACCGTAAGGCCAGCTGGAATTTTGTGGAGCTTTACAAACCTACAAATATTCCTTCTGCTGCATCAAGGGCAGCAGCATACTGTGTTTGATCATTGCTCTGAATCTGATCTGGAAACAGTCTTTCAAAAAAAAAAAAAACATGATTGTCCCAGTTTATAGTCGAACCTACTGGCCTATGATTAATACTAGCAGCAAGTGCAATTTTATTTGAAGCATGTGCTACATAAGCAAGTGACAATATTTGTCTCTAGAATATCTGGGTATTGTGTTTAAAGGTGCTCCACGCATCCTGCTTATCATTATTTACAGGCCTCCGAAATACTCTCCAGCCTTTATTGAGGAATTTACAGAACTGTTATCAATAATTTCCTCAGAGTTTGACTGTTTTGCTATTGCTGGGGATTTTAACATTCACATAGACAATGCTGAATCCAGTACAACAAAAGAGCTCATGACACTCATGACTCTTAACACTTTTGATTTGACACAGCAAATACTAACATTTATGAGAGGCGTTGCAAGACAAGATTGGGGTGCAGACAAACGATCATTAAAGGGTAAATATTATGAAGGTATTTTTGGTGCAAAACACCTGAACGTGTGAGAGTGAAATTTGTATCTAGAGCTTTTGCCTGCTTTTAGGCTTGTTTGAGATGCGCCTTGCCTCGCCTGAAATAAAGGCGAGACTAGCCGGCTGCAGTGAGGGGAGGAGTGAAAAAAGAGCAGGCAAGCCGGACAGTTCTCTCTTCTCGTAGTGGATCAGACACCTGCGAGATCAGTTGCGGATATCGCGGGATTCACACTCGTGCGCTCTGTTGCTGATAAACTGGATGTCATTTAAGTTCTGTTGCTTTTATATGAAAATAAATATTATGAACAAGACACTCAAAGTTTTTGTTATTTATTTCCATTCGAAAGACCTGTTTATCAAGCATTTTTACTTTAATTACATACATGTTTTTATATATTTTTATTAATATGACAACAATCACATAACCCACAGAGAGATCGCATTGTCCGAGAGTTTGAGAATATCCACACATAAATTATACACATAAAAACATGATATAAGAGTTTTAAAATCAAATATTTAAAAAAAAACATACATCACGGTTGTTTAAGCCAATAAGCATTAAGCTGTGTCAGCAAGTCGTTTCCATCATGCTTTTGCTCTGCGCAGTCTGTTGAGAGCAACGGCGCTCGACTGCAGAATCCAACACGTCCGCCTCGCCATCACGAGAGATTTTTGACATACGTCAGCATGACATCAGAGCAAGGCGGACCGCCCTCAGACACATTTCTAACCTGCATGCATCTTGCGCTGATCATCGGTGATCGGTTCTGCGCAGATTTTGCTCATCTCAAACAAGCCTATTGACTACGATTGTAGATCACCCTCTTAATAAATACTGCATTTGGATATCCTACCTTCTGTCTCAGAGCGGTTCTTTACAATTAGAGACTTTATTTCTCTTGTGAAGTTGTTGTTTGTTATCTTTAGCAAGTTACTGTGATTCCCCCCTCCCTTCTACTTTAACTCTCATTGCTAGTTGAGCATAATACACACTTGAAATTTGGTGCAAAATTAAGTCTAGACTCTTTGAATGTTATTTATATTAATATAAATGGTTTCTGAGTAACTGTAAACATTTGTCAAAAGTAAATTATTGAAACATTTTTTTTGTTGAGTGTTTTATTTACGATGGAGTTAATAAGACTTTTACATAATGCTCAAAGTTGCATGTGGGCCACGTAAAGGCCATTAGTTTTTAACAAAACTCAGCCATACTAAAATTCCACATAAGGCCCACATAAAATTGTATTATTTGGCTCACGTTTGGTGGAGTTATGGCATTGCTGTGGCTGAGCTGTGGTAAAGAAGAAGTGGGCCATATCTGGGCGGCAAACACAATCGAATCTAGGCAATTAATATTACCTTTGCTGCAAGGTCACTTTCCAGGAAATTAGTTTGATTAAATGTGCTAAGGTCTGCTACTTTGCCACACATTAACATGAAACGCTCCTTATTTAGGCACTTAATGCCTGCTCCATTATGAATTATGTACCAGGCCATTAGTCTTCCAGCTGTATAAAATTTCTCAGCAAGGGCCTTTTGGTCATAGCTGAAGAGGGGCTGCTCAGGTTTGCCCTCAAAAATCCCTAAGTTGCTTCAGAGCTCAATCATGAGGAGTCTAAAAAAAACCTCTGCTATTACTGTTTTCGCCTGGTAACCGAAATGTGACTTCTATCCATCCAACATAAGGGATATCTTGTCCATTGGCTGCAACTATCTGAAGTGTGTCAGATGCATCAATTATCTCGGAGACAAGCCTCAGCTTCACACCAGGTAATACACTCTTTTTCCACCACTCATCAATGATACAAACTTGAGAACCTGTGTCCCACAATGCTGTTGTTTTTACTCCACGGATATAACAATCGATGAGACACTGTTTTCCTACTAAAGCGGCAACACTTCAATGTTTTGTTTGAATTTTCAATCTTAATTTTTTTCCATCTTTGTGTCCATTCCGTTTACAGTCTTTCTTGTGTTCACTCCAGTGACGAGCTTGACATAACTTAGAGCAGTAAAGGGCCTCGTGACATGATGTACACAGTCTGAAGTTATAAGAATCCCCCTTCACACCACAACACAAGCACTGTTGGTGGGACTTTAACACCTGGCAGGTCACTTCCCATCCCATGGAAGCAACCCTTCCTCGTTTAAATGACCATCTCTGGCCAAGTTTATTGTTCTTACTCTGCAGCCTGCCAGGAAATGCTCACTGCTTCCACATCTATAACAGTGTGTACAATACATATCAGTTCCACTCTGTTGGCAGTTTAAACATCTCCTAGGATGACTCCTGGGCTGAATGAAATGACGTTGGGGGGAAAATCCTTGTTGAAATTGAGCGGTCCTTCCTCTTTGTCCAGGGCTGTATTTTGACCAATACGCAGGGGACGGATTTTCTGGTGTGATGTTTGGTAAACCAGGCATGGACAAATTCTGTGTTGCACTGGCTTGAGGCCGTTTAATCGACTGTCTGATTTGTGACACTTCTGCACTAAGGTTCTTTATTAGTGCCATATCCGATATGATTTCTCTGATTTCGTTTAACAAATCAGAACTGTGTTTGTTCTTATTTTCCTGAGGTAACATTTTCCCTTTCCCCTCTGCAGGTGCTGGAACATCCGTGCATTCAACTGAGTGCACCATCGGCCGATGTTGGACTGCAGTTTTCTTTTTACTTTGTCTCTCTGCCTCAGTCATGCATGCAATATTCACTTTCTCTAACAACAGCTCATCACTCACGTCTTTTTGTTGCAGGTATGGCTTGAGGTCACCTCTGATGTAGTCGTTTTGCAGGCCGGTAAGAACCGTGTGAAGAAACATGTTTTGCACCAGAATAGGATCATACTTAAGGCTAGACTTGGCTTCCTGTGATGCAAAAATAATTTTCTGTCTCAAATCTAATGCACGAATGAGAAAATTCTGTGGAGTTTCTTTACTGTCTTGGGCCTCTGACTTGAGTTGTTTGTACAGTTCGGTTGCGCCCCTCTCCTGGTAATGTGAGCGAAAAATCCTTCTCAAGGTAGGTAATGTTAAATTTGCTTTGCCCTCAAAGTAACTGCGTAGTTGCATCTCAGGCAAAATTGCTTTGATGACTGCATGGACTATTTCGTGTTCAGGGATGTTTTTATTTTTCCCATTCTCAATTTGATGAGCCAGGCTAGAGAGTGTGAGTACACTGGTCCATGGCACTTACTACTCAGCTTTGTAGGGGTTTTAGGGAATGGAACAGTAGGTATGCATATATATACAGGGACCACAAGGATAGGGTACAGGGGTTGTGTCTGACTCAATGTGGTGGGCCGGTCTGAGCAAAAATGCCAGTCAATTTTTTGTCCCAGTCTAGCCCTGGTATTAAACAATTAACAATCGCATACATTTTAAAATCTTGCTTATTACTTACAAAGCACTAAATAGTTTAGCTCACCAGTACTTAAGCGAGCTCTTAACGCATTATACTCCATCACGTCGATTGCGGTCTCAAAACTCTGGCCAGTTGATAATACCTAGAATATCTAAATCAACTGCAGGCGGTCGATCATTTTCCTATTTAGCTCCTAAATTGTGGAATAGTCTTCCTAGCATTGTTCGGGAAGCAGACACACTCTGTCAGTTTAAATCTAGACTAAAAACGCATCTCTTTACTATGGCATACACATAGAACATTTTTAACTTTCATTATTCAATTCAATTGACTGATTGTTAGGCTGCATTAACTAGGTCAGCCGGAACCGGGAACACTTCCCATAACACCTGATGTACTCGTTACATCATAAAAAGAGTGACATCTACGCTAATGTTAGTCTCTCTGTTTATCCCGAGGTTTATCCCGGATCTGGGCCCTGTCTGGATCGGATGGTGGGCCTGCCTGGACATGACCAGCTCATCCTGGAGTGTCTGCTGAGCCGTGTCTCCTCCGAATTTGCCTCACTGGCACGACATGCTCAAAACCCGTCTTCGGCGCAATAATTCCGATCTTTCATGTATTCATGCTCTTGTGTAATCGACGCCCCATCCTAAATAAATCTGTCTCTTCCGTGATACCCTGAAAATTTTGAATAATCCGATCTAATATGATTTCCGACCTGTAAGGTTGCCAGAATAATAATCTTACACGGTGTGTTAATAGGCCAGAGGAGAACTGGCACCCCGACTGAGTCTGGTTTCTCCCAAGGTTTATTTTTCTCCATCATGCCCTGATGGAGTTTTGGTTCCTTGCCACTGTCGCCTTTGGCTTGGCTTGCTCAGTTGGGGACACTAAAAATATGATTAAAGTTATTCAACTTATTATACAAATAAAATATATGAATTAGGTCTTATTTAATTCTATAAACTATAATACTGATCTGCCAACATTGTCGCTATATGATAAATTAAAATAAGCTGATAACATCACTGTTTTCTCCAGTACGACTGAACAGCCAAATCTAATTTTGTCGCAATATTATCCTGTTTGACACTGTGAAGCTGCTTTGACACAATCGTGATTGTAAAAGCGCTATATAAATAAAGTTGATTGATTGATTGATTGATTTACAGACATGTGTAGTCAGGGTTGTTTTTGTGTGTTATTTTTCCCACCATGCTCTGTTTTGTTAATCTTTATCTTTCATTAAACTAATTTGTTGCACCGTCATTGCGTCTCTATGGCCTTCTCTTTGTATGTTATGTTATTCCATTTTCCTGTTTATTTAATGGTGACGTAGCATATAAATGGGGGCTCGTTTAGTCGGGTTTTGAACCATATTTGTCAAAAAAAAAAAAAAAAAAAAAGTTCTCTCTAATTTTCATTTTGTGAAAATCTTTTCCATGGTGGTCGCACTGCGCGCTGTGAGTGCGCATTTGTTTGTTGAACCGTTTGTTGTTCTTTATGGCTGTAGTTTTATGGTGCATATTTTTTTTTTTCATTTAGGGAATTCTTTGTCACTCGCAATGTTTGATTTAGACGCGTTTATTCTTGCTCCTTCACAGGATACTTTGTTAAGTGTTACGTGTGATGAGCTTGTTAGAATCACGGGCCACTATAAGCTTGACGTGAGTGGTAGCCCTTCCAAGGCTGATTTGCAAGATAAACTTAAGGAAGATTTGCATGAAATGGGAGTGTTTGGGAAAGTGTCTTCGGATGTATCTACGGCACCTGATCAGGGTAAGGGCCTTATTATTGATTCGTCATCTTCACCGAGTAAAGAAGCACTAGAAATGAAAAGTTTGCAGTTAAGAGAAAAGGAAATTGAATGGGAACGTGAAAAAAACTAGGTTGGATGCTGATAGACAGACAGTACGAGAACGAGAAAAGAGAGAACACGAGTTTAGATTGAAAGATCTTGAGCTTGGGCAGGCATTACGTATTAAAGAGCTTGAGCTGAAAGCCCGTGAGGCTGGTGCTTCGTTCAAACCAGATCAATGTGATATAACTCGTAATATTGGCCTTGTTTCACCTTTTAGTGAGAGCAAGGTTGGCAAATTTTTTGCACATTTCGAACGCGTAGCGACAACGTTTAAATGGCCCAAAGAAATTTGGACCATGACGTTATAATGTGTTTTCATTGGGAAAGCGCAGGAAGCTTACTCCTCATTAACTCTTGAAGACGCAGCAGATTACGATAAAGTCAAACATGCTGTTTTACGTATCTTGCTCTTGTGCCAGAGGCTTATCGACAAAAGTTTCGTAGTTATTATAAACCTGAAGCTCTTACCTATGTCGAGTATATTAGAGAGAAATAAATGTTGTGTGATCGTTGGCTTAGTTCTCAAGAAGTAACTTTTCAAGCTCTTCGTGATCTTATTATTCTTGAAGACGTTAAAATGGTCTTCCTCAAATAGTCGCTACGCATGTTAGTGAGCATAAGAATTTGACTCCTGCTCGTGCGGCTGTGCTTGGTGACGAGTATGTACTCACACATAAACGTGTTCCTTCTAATCCTAAATTTTCACACAATGTTTTAAATCAATCAAATACCTCCAAGATGTCTAGAGAAAACGTGCCTGTTTCTGCTCGCTCTCTGGACCGGCGTTCGTCAGGGTCTAACGTTACAGTTCCGACCTGCGCCTATTGTAAGAAACATGGTCATGTTCTGGCTGAGTGTTATTCTCTGAAGCGTAAAAATAAGGCGGCGGGTCAACTAGCTTCTTATCAATCTGAGGTGGGTTTGTGTGTTTTGAACATGCCTGTGAGTGGGGACAATGCTAATATTGACAATCACAGTTTTGCACCTTTTATAATGGATGGATTTGTCTCTTTGCCTGATGAGTTTGGTGAGTGTTCAAAAATTCCAGTAAAGATTCTGCGTGACACGGGCGCCTCACAGAGTTTTATCCTGCAAGATGTGTTGCCTTTCAAGAATTTTACTGGTGATAGCATTCTTGTACGTGGATTTGACATGGGTTATGTTAATGTCCCTCTGCATAAGATTTCTCTGTTGTGTGACTTAGTTACTGGCAATGTTACCATGGGCGTACGCCCCTCCTTGCCTATTAAAAATGTAGCAGTGCTACTTGGTAACGACTTGTGTGGTGGAAAACTTTTGCCTTGCCCCATAGTCTCATGCATCGTTAAAAACATGCTCTGATGACTTGTCAATTAACTTCCCTGATGTTTTTCTTCTAGCGTGGTTACGCATGCGATGGCGAAAAATGAAAAGGAGAATGAAATCGAGGATCAACTTGATCTTAGTGATACTTTTATTGCTCAACCTTCACTCTCTAGTGACAGTGATTTACTTTTGAATTCTGCCTCACTGTCGTTTCCTTTCGATGTTCTTAATTTGTCTACGAGTCGAGAGCAGCTTATTAAAGAACAGAAAATTGACCCATCTCTGTCTTCTTTTTTGTCCGAAGCTAAGTCTGAATAAGACATTGAGCATTTGCCACACAGCTATTTTTTACGACATGGTGTCTTAATGCGCAAGTGGAGACCTCTTATGGCCTCAGCACAAAATGAGTGGAGAGTTTTCTTGCAAATGGTTGTTCCAGTTTCTTTTTGTGATAAGGTTTTGAGTTTAGCTCACGACCATCACTTTGCGGGTCATCTTGGCGTAAATAAGACAACTGAAATAATTTTACGCCATTTTTTTTGGCCAGGTATTAGGAGATGTCGTGAGGTATTGCCGAACCTGTCATTTATGTCAGATCATTGGTAAACCTAATCAGGTGATTCCTCCTGCGCCTTTACAGCCAATTCCTGTTACGTCTGAGCCCTTTGAACACGTTATATTAGACTGTGTTGGCCCATTGCCTCGAACAAAATCTGGGAATCAATGGTTACTTACCATCATGTGTAATGTGACACTGTAACGATTCGTAGATGGGAAGGAAGGAGGCGGGAACCGGCGAACGTTTCAAACACTTTTTTAATTCACAATAAATAAACAAAACGAAAGTAAAACCGCGGGCAGCCCCTCACGGACAACTGCCCGCAAATACCCACAAAATAAAACGTGGGCAGCCCCTCGTGGACGACTGCTCACTAACACAATCACACGTAAAACAAAACTAAACATAAACTCCAGGCCTGGTCCTCTCTCGTCTTCCGCAGCCCTTGCTCCTCCTTTTATGCTCCCGTCACATGGCCGCAAGACGAGACCAGTGTGCCATGCAGCTGGCACTCATCAACACTCATCACCGGCCCGCTCTCGCGGTCCCTCGCCACGCTGCTTGTCACACCACATATCCCCATCGCCCCTCGCAGGCCGGGGGGCACTCCCGAGACTGCGCTCTACTCAAACCCTCTACCCTCACCCCCGGGAGAGGGGGGGGGGGGGGCGATCACGGCGGCCGCGCACCTGGGGGTAAGGACAGAGAGGCGAGAGAAATGTAGACGGGAGCACGAGGAGCCCGCGAACGAGAGAGGGAAAAGAAAAAAAAGAAGAAAAATTCTGGTCCGGTTCCCAGACACACTGCCGTTCGGCCCTCCGCCCGCCGAGAGGCTCTTCCTTGCGGTGCTGTGCGATGGCACTGGACGCATGGTGGACAGCTCGATCCTCCTCCGGCCCCTGGCGGCTGGCAGTGACTCCTCCTTCTGAGGGACCCGGCAGCGAGCCCCGCGCTTCCTGCTCCTCCCCTATCCGCTCCCTATCGGACGGCAGCAACCCCACCTCGACCCAGGGGCACGGCAGCGAGGTCTCTGTCCCACCTTCCTCGCTCCAGCACCACCGCCTCGGGCAGCTCTTGCGGTCCTCATTCATCCGCGCTGCCCGACCTCCTCAGCACCGCGATCCCCCTCAGCAGCGAGGGCTCTTCGACAGCATGTCCCTCCTTCCCCCCGGGTTTCGGCACCAGTGTAACAAAGTTTGTAGATGGGAAGGAAGGAGGCGGGAACCGGCGAACGTTCAAAACTCTTTTAATGCAAAAACAAAACGAAAGTAAAACCGTGGGCAGCCCCTCACGGGTGACTGCCC
This sequence comes from Pseudorasbora parva, assembly GCF_024679245.1. Classification (NCBI taxonomy): domain Eukaryota; kingdom Metazoa; phylum Chordata; class Actinopteri; order Cypriniformes; family Gobionidae; genus Pseudorasbora; species Pseudorasbora parva. The sequence goes on from NC_090191.1 coordinate 3,820,103, forward strand.
GCAAATACCCACTAAATAAACGTGGGCAGCCCCTCACGGACGACTGCCCACATAAAAATAATAAACCATAAACAAAACTCAACATAAATTCCAGACCTGGTCCTCTCTCGTCTTCTGCAGCCCTTGCTCGTCCTTTTATGCTCCCGTCACATGGCCGCGAGACAAGACCGGTGTGCCATGCAGCTGGCACTCATCAACACTCATCACCGGCCTGCTCTCGCGGTCCCTAGCCACGCTGCTTGTCACACCACAGACACGTTTTCCAGAGGCTCCGCTCTGTAAAAGCACAGCTCCTGCTGTTATTAAGGCCTTGATGGGTTTTTTCTCTCTTTTTGGCCTTCCGAAAACCATTCAGTCGAATTGCGGTACTAATTTTATGTCCTGTGTATTCGCTCAAGCTATGCGCCAGCTCGCGGTCCACCATGTTACATCCAGCCCGTATCGTCCTCAAAGTCAGGGTGCACTTGAGAGGTTTCATCAAACGTTGAAAAAAATGCTTGAGTTTTTGCCTTGAGTTTCAGCGCGATTGGGATAAAGTTGTTCCGCTAGCTCTTTTTGCTGTGCGCGAGGTAGTGCAGGAGAGTTTGGGATTTAGCCCGTCGGAACTTGTTTTCGGGCACACAGTTCGTGGCCCTTTAAAGCTGTTGAAAGAATCGTAGCTCGCTGAGCCTAAAGAGTGCCTCAGTTTGTCTGATTATGTGTCCAACATGCGTAATAGGCTTCGTTGTGCATGTCAGTTGGCCAAAGATTATTTGGATCTTTGTCAAAAAAGGATGAAGCAGAGGTTTGATCACAAGGCTGTTTCTCGAAGCTTTAGAGAGGGTGCTAAAGTTCTTGTGTTGATTCCTGGGATGGGTTCTGCTTTGCAGGCACGTTACAGTGGGCCTTTTCGTGTTGAACATCGAGTGAATGATTTGCATTATGTCATCTCTACTCCAGATCGAAGGATAAAGACCACACTATGCCATATCAATCGTTTGAAATTGTATCATGATCGAGAAGAGGGTTAGATTTCTAATCTCCTTGTACTCCTGCTGTCAATAATGATGCTTGTGCAACAGAAGTGGCGCTGTCTAAAGCCCCGTTTCCACCAAAATTACCCGGAACAATTTGTACCAGGAACTTTTTTACAGGAACTTTTCTCCCCCCCAGACCTGCAGCTGTCTGCGTTTAGACCGCGATAAAGTTCCGAGAAGATTAGGCAAATTAGTCCGGTGATGTAGGACTGCGCGCGACTGCTCCTCCAAATCAGTGAAGGACAGTAATCATTTTTAAGTGTACCGATTGAAAGATTTAGTGAACTGTTTACATGAGATGTTATCTAAACCGATCGTGTTTACATGTGATGACTTTCAATCGCAATCATTTTGTCACATGCAGTTTGTCTGCCGCACCAAAAATGTCAACGCTGTTTTCTCCAGCAGCTGAATGTGTTAACTGTAGCCATAGCAACTCTTAACGGCCACCAGGACTAATACAGTATTATTTATAGCTATTTGTTGTAAAGTGTAATAATCATCTCAGAAAAAAGAAAAAAAAATCTTCTGTCAGGCCAATATACGCTGTGTCATTACTCCAACATTATCTTCATAACTTACGAAATAAAAAGTTTACCCCTCAGAAAAATGTACTTTCCTCTCTTGTCAACATGAGCGCGGCGCGCGCCGTCACGTCATGTAAGGACACACTTAAAAGTAATCAGTCAGGTCGTTTACATGGTAAAAAAAAATTAATAACGAGTGTGGAGGAGATTCAAGCTGTGCTGCTTTGGCTGGTTATGTATAGGTTTACTAAAGAGGTAATTAACAACGACAGAAAAGAGCACTAATATGCAGATTCAGCAGCATGCAGCATATTCAGAAAGCTTGTAAAGCTAGATTTAAAATGACAATGTATATTATTATCAGCTATTACGGACATTGAACGTGAGATGGCTTAGACGACCGCGCGCCACCAGACAGAGAGCAAGACTGATATTTACGGAACGCAGAACGAACCTCGCAAAAGACTTTTAAAAATGCCGGTTGAACTAAAATGCTGCGTGACCTCAACCAATCAGCATGTTCAGCGCCCAAGTCCCGCCCTCGAAAGTTCCTGAACTTTGAAAAAGTACTACCTTGCGAGCAGGGCCGTTTGGAGGGGGAAATATTTACCCGGAACTTCATTTAGACCCTGGTTCCTGCGGTCAAAACACACAAAGTACCACCCAAAGTTCCTAGTTCCTGGGTAAAGTTCCTGTGGTGGAAACGGGGCTAAAGACATGTGGTGCTGAAGTTGTTTCTTCACTGGTGGCTGTGAAGTGAAGAATGCGCTTCTGCACAGATTTTAGAAGGGTGAACGCCGTTACTAAATCTGACAGTTACCCTAACCCCGTATTGATGATTGTGTTGATCGCCTGGGTTCCGCTGTATTTGTCAGTAAAATTTAACTGTTGAAAGGTTACTGGCAAGTCCCGTTGACCCTTCGTGCCAAAGAGGTCTCCGCCTTCGTGACTCCAGACCACTTCCTGCAATATACCACCATGGCCTTTGACCTTCGAAATGCCACTGCCACTTTTCAAAGGCTCATCAATTTGGTGTCAATGAAGGCCTTTCTGAGCCATCGGATTTCAACACTAATATCTAAACTTGTGTTCCAAAGATGAACGGAGGTCTTACGGGTCTGGAATGGCATGAAGGTAAGTAATTAACAGACAACTCCGGTGAGAAATGAACCTAGGGGTAATTAACAGATGGTTACCGAGTAGTTCATGAAAATCAAATGAAAAGAGTTTTATCTCTTAAAAACAGATTACCTTATAGCGCTTGTCTATGGGGCACAGGGTAAGTGAAATTAAAACGCTACTTAATAGACCCCTTCACGTGTGACGTCACAGGAAAATTCACAGTTCGCAGTGCGCATGTTGGGGTCAGAAAGTTCGTTCCATCCCATTGAATTGTATGGTAACCAGAGAATTTCTCGTCAAGAACAAAATGCCTACTTGCGTCGTGAACTGTGAAAACCGCACCATTTGTGGATTCAAGTTTTTCAGGGTTTTCACAGGATCTCATCCGTTAAAGAACATCGACGAGATATGTGGCTGCAAGCTATAACGAGCTGGGGTGTGTTAATGATGTCACGCAGGTGGTGGAGTAATAACTGCTTTTAATGAATTAGCTTGAGATCGAATTCATGCTATTTTTTTTCGCTGTAAATTATAGACATGGCATTTTAGTACTAATTCTCTTTTTTCTCCGTTATTTTGCTTTATTTCCAGATTTGTTTAAGCTCGTTCTTAATGTACGCACATGCGCTCTTCAAAAAAGTTGCATTGACAAACTAAAAGACATAAATGACATTTGTATGTATTCAAAATAAAATATATGATCGTACTGAATGTCAGCTTGATTTATTTTGTTCAAGATATTAAGTCCACATATGTCATGCAAACAAGACAATCTGCTGCACAGGTCGAGAGCTATCGATGCAACCACACAAGTTTGCGATGATGTTTATGGATGTTCGTTCGAACAATGATTTTGGGGGAACACAGACTCGAACTATGTTGATAACAATGAAACTAATGAGTCCTGGAGGCCATCGCTATTGTGATGTCACAGTCATAACACACTTTAACTGCCGCTGCAGGAGTCCTGGAGCCCATCGCTATTGTGATGTCACAGTCAGAACACACTATAACTGCCGCTGCAGGAGTCCTGAAGCCCATCGCTATTGTGATGTCACAGTCAGAACACACTATAACTGCCGCTGCAGGAGTCCTGAAGCCCATCGCTATTGTGATGTCACAGTCAGAACACACTATAACTGACGCTGCAGGAGTCCTGAAGCCCATCGCTATTGTGATGTCACAGTCAGAACACACTATAACTGACGCTGCAGGAGTCCTGGAGCCCATCGCTATTGTGATGTCTCAGTCAGAACACACTATAACTGAAGCTGCAGGAGTCCTGGAGCCCATCGCTATTGTGATGTCACAGTCAGAACACACTATAACTGAAGCTGCAGGAGTCCTGGAGCCCATCGCTATTGTGATGTCACAGTCAGAACACACTATAACTGCTGCTGCAGGAGTCCTGGAGCCCATCGCTATTGTGATGTCACAGTCATAACACACTATAACTGCCGCTGCAGGAGTCCTGGAGCCCATCGCTATTGTGATGTCACAGTCAGAACACACTATAACTGCCGCTGCAGGAGTCCTGAAGCCCATCGCTATTGTGATGTCTCAGTCAGAACACACTATAACTGATGCTGCAGGAGTCCTGGAGCCCATCGCTATTGTGATGTCACAGTCATAACACACTATAACTGCCGCTGCAGGAGTCCTGGAGCCCATCGCTATTGTGATGTCACAGTCAGAACACACTATAACTGCCGCTGCAGGAGTCCTGAAGCCCATCGCTATTGTGATGTCTCAGTCAGAACACACTATAACTGATGCTGCAGGAGTCCTGGAGCCCATCGCTATTGTGATGTCACAGTCAGAACACACTATAACTGCCGCTGCAGGAGTCCTGAAGCCCATCGCTATTGTGATGTCACAGTCAGAACACACTATAACTGAGGCTGCAGGAGTCCTGGAGTCCATCGCTATTGTGATGTCACAGTCAGAACACACTATAACTGCCGCTGCAGGAGTCCTGGAGTCCATCGCTTTTGTGATGTCACAGTCAGAACACACTATAACTGAGGCTGCAGGAGTCCTGGAGTCCATCGCTATTGTGATGTCACAGTCAGAACACACTATAACTGCCGCTGCAGGAGTCCTGGAGTCCATCGCTTTTGTGATGTCACAGTCAGAACACACTATAACTGCCACTGCAGGAGTCCTGAAGCCCATCGCTATTGTGATGTCACAGTCAGAACACACTATAACTGATGCTGCAGAAGTCCTGGAGCCCATCGCTATTGTGATGTCACAGTCAGAACACACTATAACTGACGCTGCAGGAGTCCTGGAGCCCATCGCTATTGTGATGTCACAGTCAGAACACACTATAACTGAGGCTGCAGGAGTCCTGAAGCCCATCGCTATTGTGATGTCACAGTCAGAACACACTATAACTGCCGCTGCAGGAGTCCTGGAGCCCATCTCTATTGTGATGTCACAGTCAGAACACACTATAACTGCCGCTGCAGGAGTCCTGAAGCCCATCGCTATTGTGATGTCACAGTCAGAACACACTATAACTGCCGCTGCAGGAGTCCTGGAGCCCATCGCTATTGTGATGTCACAGTCAGAACACACTATAACTGCCGCTGCAGGAGTCCTGGAGGCCATCGCTATTGTGATGTCTCAGTCAGAACACACTATAACTGACGCTGCAGGAGTCCTGAAGCCCATCGCTTTCTGCAGTCTCGGTGTAAAGTCATTCTTCCTCAGTATTTGGTGTTTGATGATCGTTTACAATGGCTTGTAATACTGGAGTTCAGTCAGACCATTACAGAGAACTGGCCTATGCGGTGCGTTTAGCTGCAAAACTCTCTGTACCACAGCTGGAGAAGGTCACTTCTCAATCAGTCATCGACAACTTCTTCTGGAATCTGACTGAGCGGTTGGTCTATTTATATTTTTATTTGTATAATTCTATTATATTCTAGTGATGAAATGTATTCTAAAATAGTTTTTGTTTAATTGTGTTAAAGGTAAGAATTGGTTAAAAAAATTTTTTTCCAAATTTGTTTAAAAACGTTCTTTATATATCAATACATACTTAAAATGTAAGTACTCTTAAAAAGAAAGTATACAAATTGAGTGTCTGTAGACCTCTCACGACTGTTTTAAAGACAGCTCATTCTTTCCATTCACTCAACCTTCTCCCTTCTGGGCTCTTTCCAAAGCCACACCCCCAAAATACATGAACGCGCCTCACCAACCAATCAGCTGGAAGACGCATTATTGACCTGAGAGGAGCGGTGTGCATGTAGTGACATCATGTCAGAATCACATGTAATAAAACATATAACTTTATCAGTATGAATATAAACAAATAAGATGTCTTTTAGTACTCACTATCAAGCTAGAATATCGGTACTGGTAAAGTTTAAAATATAATTTTGTTTGATTCAGCGTTTGCTCGTTGGCGTGAGCTGATGGATGCGTGCCCGACCGATGCTGACTCGGCTGTCATGCTTGTTATGGTGATTACCTACCACTCAAACATTGAATTGAAGTATCATAGATTCTGTAAGACGGTAACCAATAGATAGACTAGGCTACTATAATGACACTGACTTGTAAACATGAGCATTGTGATCATTTGGCGTTTGAAGAAAAATAAAACCCATGAAATTATGTTCATATTCATATGACATGCTGAAACATATGTGACCCGTCACAGAAACCAGGGACACAAGTCGGGAGCTCTACTTTTGAGAAAAATGAGAAAAAAGCATTTTTCTTTTCTTCAAATTATGTGATTTTTGCTTTTTTGCAGAATCTGTTAGTTGAAATCACAAAGAAGCCTCACCGTGTTCGAGATGGCATTAATTGTATATTTAAAAGCGTATATTTTGAGGTTGAAATCGGATTGTTTTGTCTGTGTGTATTTCCATACTGGCTTTTGTTATTGCCCCTCCCTCCCCCCTCCAAGGGACACATGGCTAATTATTTATGCAGCGCTCTGGCCGGCTGTAGAGATGATCTAAGCGACGACGAAAGCGGCATGATAAGACTGGATAATAACCTAATCTACAACTGAGTGTAGATGAAGAAGAGGAAGAATGTATCAGACAGGCGTCAGACGAGTTGGACAGTAAGAAATCAGAGGCTATATCGATAGTAACATTTGACAGGGATAAAGGCAGAGAAATGGGTCAACTCTATAACCATGGCTATAGTGGAGGGATAAGGCGCATGTCATCGAGTTTTGACGCAACTCGATCAGAGGATCAAATCCGCCTTTTGCCACACTCTCTCTACTCCCTTTTCCCATCATATATCAAATCGGAAAGGCATTTATTTTCAAAAAGAATTGAGAAAATGTTAGTGGAAATAAAGCATTTAATATGTGTTTATTAATAAGTGTTAGATGGTAATGTTAGCATCTTTATTATTAGTAGTATGCGGTCCGATTTTTCCCGTTGCGTCTGTCGTTACGAGCAACCATGCAGCTTTACAGGGGGTGTGGCTTATCTAAATGAGATGTAAATAAGCCCTATTGTCACTCCCAGCAGGTGAGAACTGCAAAACTTCAGAGGCCGTTTTCTCTCGTTAACACTTTTCTAAAGGCATACATTCAGATGGCCACAACTTCTCCAAATATTATCAGATTGTCATGTGTTACACATTGTTGGAAAGCTTGGAGACTACACTTTCAGAATCTGTGAATAACTCAAAATGCCCTAGAACCGACTTGTGTCCCTACTTTCCGTGACTGGTCACAAATACAGAAATAAATGTAATTTTATGATATATTACAATTTAAAATAATTGGTTTTCAAATTATTATACTTTAAATAATCATTTATTTCTGTGATGCAAAGCTGAATTTTTTGTATCATTCCTCCAGTCTTCAGTGTCACATGATCCTTCAGAAAATATGATGATTCATTTTCAAAGTTGGAAACAGTTCTGCTGCTTAATATTTTTTCATAACCTGTGATACTTTTTTTATAATACTTTGAATAGGACAAACACAACAGATCAGAGACAGAGATAACAGTTTTTCAGGACAGTAGATTTCTTTAACATGTAGAAACACTGACAGAGGTCATAATCCAGTGGGACTGGAAGGTCAAAGATCAACGTATAGATCACATGGGTCGCTCGTCTCTGAACTGCTGCTTGATGCAGAAGAAGCGAATGAGTGTTTGACATCCTCTATTGAAACATCACACTTCATCGTTTACTCTGCTCTGATGAAAGTGAAGTTTATTAATATACATTTACATTTATCAATTTTACAGCAAATTACATTTTTATTGAGTTAAACATATTAATGAAAGGTAAGTGTGAGAGTATTAATAAAATGATTTATACAATAAGAACTGAATTACTGAAACACACACACACACACACACTGATCAGACTGTCTATATGAGTGTGTAATGAAGAGCAAATAAGAGACTCTATAACATCTCACTGTTACTGGTTTATCATGAGCTCAAAGCATTATGAGGCTCGGCCCAGATAAGACATGATGACGGAACTAACGGCTCGAACCAGAAGACATGAGACACTAATCTTTCCAGGGAACAGATGTGATTAAATGTGAAGTGACTAAAGAAAGAATGATTTGGATCGGGAGGTGAGGTGAACTAAACAGACTGCATACATAGCCTGAAGCAAGCTAAGCAATTCATTCATTTCTTTCTCAAAGTTTGGCCATGGCTACATGAACTTATAGTTTATTTTTTATTCCAAAAGTACTAAATGTGTTGGAAAAATTAACATGTAACATTTTAATTAGAGTCTGTTGAAATTAACACAATGACTTGGAAAAAAGATTTGTTAATTTTGCTGAATGAGATTCAAAGATCTGAGTCAGTAAAATGATCAGAACTTCCCTCTACTAGCCACAACACTTCTTCTCTGTTTCTAGTGTATTTCTGTGGCAGAATTACAGCGCCACATACTTGCCTGGCATCGTTTTGAGTTTTAGCGGTTTCGTGTGTATGCAGATATTTTTTTGAGACGAGGGGAATAAAAGATCTGATTGGGAAAGCTCTGGCTTCGTGGGGATGTGGCCTAAAATGTGCAGTTTTCCCACACAGTACAATTCCACAGATGTTGCAAGTTTTGAGGTAATTGGCATGCAGGAATGTCCACCTGAGCTATTGCCCGTGAATGGTTGGCCCCAGGTCTTGGGTTCAGGGATGAAACATAAATGAAAATAATCAAACAGGTTACTTTTAAAATAACCTTTTCAGGTTCTTGTTTTTATTGTGAGGTTAAGAAAAAACTGTACATTCAAACAATGAATAAGAATGCATAAGTACCATCAGGGCTAGACCAGGCCAAAATAATAAACTAAAAGTAAACTACCTTAAACCAGAAACTAAATATCTTATCAGGGACAAAATCAGCAAAAGAAAATACAAGAACTTAATTTTACTCCTTATCTAATCAAAAACAGGAGAAAAGTATATCAAAAATAAATGGCACCAGCCCCTACGGCCTTCATGACAAAGGCAACTTGTTATTGGATTACATAAGTGCTCAGCACACCACAAAAAGAAAAATGAGAGAGGAAAAAGAACATAATCAATGGCTTCACTCGAGCTTCACAGAATTCACAAACAAAGCTATGAAAATGAGTTCAACAGCATTCAACAAAATGGACAACACAATGTCTGTCTGTCTCGCTCTCGCCCTCTGGAGATGTCGAGCGTCTGTTCCTCTTTTAAAAGATGCCCACACTCTTCGTGAACAACCACAGCATGCATTGACCGGATGTCCAATTAGGGCGTAACAGCCTGTGAGAAATGGGACAGGAAGAGAGACAGCGGAAACAATGGCACGAAAGAAGCACACACATGCCTATGCTCCATATAATACAGCTCAAGCACAATAAGGTACAAATAAGTAAATCATGGAAAATCAAATTTATATTTATTGCATTAATATAACATCAATTAAACTAAAGCTGGCACAGAGGCATGACAATCACAATATAATCACTAAATAAAGTCACAATGACTGTTATCTATTTCTAAAGTAAATTACATGCAGGGTAAAAGTATGTGACAGTTGTTTGTACACACTGTAATACAACAGTATCTGAATTCCCTGCTTCATTTCCTTCACTTCATGTTGATATAGTGCACTCGACTGTCATACAATATATATTAAAACCCCATAAAACCTTGAAACTGTGATATTCCTCTGATCTCTTATTCATGAAGACAAACATTCCACATTCTGTGAAACCCCACAATCATAAGATTAAACAACAGAAAGAAGGAAATGATAAGTAGGATAAAATATAAAAACTTACAATGTAATGAATAATAATTAAATGATGATGAGTGTAAATCAAATGATAACTACATGCATGACTAATGATACAAATATGTATGGTTGAAGTAACGCACACAAACAGGTTCATTAACTTCATAAACATAAAGTTCATAAACTTTCATTTACACAGGAATTGATCACCAAACTGAAATTAATTAATTTTCTTCAATCTGTCTCAATTCCCTCGACTTTGACATTCTGTTCCTGTATTTCTTTTACTGTTCTTTAAACTTTGCAAATTCACTCTCCACTTGTCTTTTGAGATCATCTTTTATTGTCTTAAATTCAGTTTTGAGCTGAAAGTCTCAGGATTTGCTGGTTTGCATGTTTGCAGTGAGTTTCATTGTGTCTCCATCTTCCGTCTCACATTTCCTCTCTCTTCTCTGTTAATATCCTTGCCTGTTTTTTTTCTGGGTTTCTCTTACTCTTCAACTTGTTTCCATCACTCATCCTTAAACCTTCACTGACTTTATTTTTATCTAGTTTAGTGGGATCTTTAGTGGACATAGTTTACTCAACCAATGCAGCTCTAGGGCTCAAGCGGTAGAACGGAAACATGGTATTTCACTGACAGAAGTTCAGCTGTAGTATTAATGTAATAAGAGGAAAATAAGAGTGTTAGGGTCTACCGGCAGTCAAGGTGTAAAATCAATGACGAGGGAAAAAACATACAGGCAAGGGTGAATATATTGGTGCAAAAAAAAAAAAAAAAAGATTCCCATAGCTAAATGTTATATATATATATATATATATATATATATATATATATATATATATATATATATATATATATATATATATATATATATATGTATATATACATATATGTATATATATATATGTACATATATGTATATGTACATATATGTATATATACATATACACATTCATATACATATATATATGAAGAGTTTCATTGCAAAAACCATCTGTCATGTTTTCGTTTAAATTAGAATTATTATTTATTTTTTATCAGGCCCCTATGTTAAGGTTTGTAATTTCACTTTAATGGCAATGAAAAAGTTATTAGTCAGTTAATGAAATGCCTTTGTATTTTAAAAATGTTATTGTCTTTTGCTCCATGCATGCTTTTTTTTGTGCAAAAATCACTAAAGATGCAACTGGAATATTTTTTTATGAGTTTTACAGAAACACAAGGTTGTGTTTACTCGCAAAATCCTGTCATTGAAACTGTCACAAACATGATAAAAATGAGCATCTTGACATTTGAAAGCCAGCTCATACGCACACTGCCATTCATCTTATAATAATATCATATGATTTGCATTCTCTGATTGGATCTTCTGTACACTTAGATGTTTTGCTGACAAAGTCAAGTGCGTTTTAGCAGTTTCTGCCAACAAACCGGTATTTCTGAATGGGCTGACGCTGGGATTTAGCGAATTTGAAATTAAAGTATTTGATGAAGGTGTATGCTGGGTATAGCTCAATATCATTATCTCATTTTTGACGGAAATGGCAATTAGCAGTTTTTGCATATGAACTATGACAGACTGACATCACGCAACCATCCTGATGCCGCACGTGCCCCGTTCTTGCGAGTGTGAATTGAGAATATAACTGATGCATTTATGCCATTTTAAATAGGCTACTGTAGTCTACGAGAGATGCGACGTCTGAAAATACCGTGTCAGGCAGGCTACACAAATATTGATCTTCAACTCTCGTCTTTTTTATACGTCTTACTCTGCAGTTAACTTAATTTTTTTATTTTGTACAAGAACACAGAATAGGCTTCAAAATAAACTATGTTGATGAAATATTGTAAAGTGGTCATATGAACTGCTACACGAAAGACCGTTTAAAAAACAATATGCAAATTCAAAATATAATATCTCAGAGAAGTGTGTGCAACCAATTGGAAGTGCAGATGAGTCATTAATTGGGTTTGAAAAAGAACGAAATTATAGCTTTTTTAAGTAGAAAATAATATTTATGTAAAGAAATATATTAAAATAAAAAGTGCTTAAAAGTACACAACTCTTCTTAATGGAAGGAGGCTTTTTCCCTCAACCTATGCAACCTATTTAGAAATTTAGAGTAATTAGTTGGGTTAGTAAAATAACGAAATTATAGTTTAAGTATAAAAAATATATATGTAAAGAGATATAGGAAAATAAAGTGTTTAAAAGTGCACAACTATTCCTAAGTGAAGGAAGCTTTTTTTCCCTCACGTGCAAACAATATAGTCATTATTGGTTTAGAAAAAATACCTAAATTATTTTTTTTAAAGTAGAAAATAATATTTATGTAAAGAGAGCTTATATTAAAATAAAAAAAGTGCTTAAAAGTACACAACTCTTTAGTGGAAGGAAGCTTTTTTCCCCCTACGTTCGCAACCAATATAGAAATTAAGCGCGGAATAAACATTTTACATTTTTCAAACAGTCTCAGTGGTGCTGACCGAAATTGCTTTGTCGCCTTTCTGGCTGTTGTTGTAAATATTTTTGCATGTTTCTTAAAAATATCAACGATATCTGTCCACTGGAACGCTATCTCTTTTAATTTAAAACGGTTTATTTAAAGCAATTATTTTGCAAACAGATGGAATTAGAATACAGGCCTGCCCCTAATAAAAGCCTGCTTCAAATAAAAGCCGGTCTTTATTTGAGGAATTACGGTAGGGTTTCCTTAACAGTCAAATACACAGAATTATGTAAAAATGTCTGTTTTTAGTGAGTATTCACATAAACACAGTCGGTTGTGTCTAACGCGAATGTAAATAGTGCAATAGTACGTGTGCAAATATTATGAGATCTAAATGTCATTGGTTGAAAAGAACGCTGGAGATTTTGTGATATTCGATCTTATGTTATGTGTGTATGCGTTGATCAGTGTTAAAAGAAAATCAATGTCTAAATCAGATGTTTTGAATGATGCACTCCCCTGTCGATCTCTTAAGAAGTCTTAAATTCAGGAGAGTACAGATGCTTGACTAGGTTTGATGGTTCTTCATCAGTTTTATAAGCAAAGTAATTAGTTCGTTAGTTTGTAGTACTTTATTACAAATTTACAAATTTCACTTCTACTCCTTTCTTTATTAATTTGTTTTGGGCATCTTAAATGAGATTCAACTGCTTTATCCATTTTGTTCGTCTGTTGTTGTCACATTAGCCGGTTGTTTCGCGTCAGTTTGGTTAGCACACTGCCACCTAGCGTTGAACTTCGGAACAGCAGCATATACCGAAATGTGAAAAATCATGATATCGTACAGTTTTAAATAAAATATATACTGGTATTTTCCCAGTACCGGTATACCGCACATCCCGGTGACAACAGTACAATGTACAACAGTGTTTTATATGTATATGTTAGTTTGTTACATGGGAAATAAACATGTTCATGTTTGTAAAAGAGTGTGGTGGGCTTTCTTTGAATGTTAAAGAGCGTGGTGGGCTTTCTTTGAATGTTAAATCATCACAAATCATTAAACATTGATACAAAACAAACAAACAAAAGAAAATAATTATATAAACAATGAACTGCAGAAGCCCACAAATGGCAAATTACACCACATAAACAGAAAAGTAACCTATAAGTCTCCTATAAGTCACTGATTTATCATGCATCTTAAAGGATTATGGGTAAAATCTCACTACAGTCTATTCCGATTGATCAAAAGAGTTTTACTAATGATCCAACATGAAGAAAAAACGGTTTCGAACCAACCCTAATCCCAGGATAGAGCGGCTGAGTAAATGTGGTCTGGACTGAGTGGATGAGGCTCATTGTGTCTATGTTGACACTGTAGAAGGACAGAGTTCCTGCACTGTGGTCCACATACACTCCTATTCTATGGCTGAACACACCAGGGAGATCAGTTTTTATGTTATTGTGTCTGAATGAGCAATTGAAGCGAGAACAGAATATACTCCAGGACTGATCATTATATCCAAAACGACACTCATCACGCCGTCCCTTCCTGTTGATGCTCTTATATGACACTGATATACACACTTCTTCACTCTCACTCCACTCAATCTCCCAATAACAGCGTCCACACACACTCTCTTTACACAACACCTGACACACATTATCAAATCTGTCAGGATGATCAGGATACGGCTCCTCTGTGTCAGTGAATATAATCACTCGGTTCCCCTCAGACAGAAGGAGGCGTTTATGTGCTGTGTTCAGATCCAGAGTCAATTTTTGATAATCTGATGAAGATAAAACACATCGCAATCAGGAATTATGAATCTGACCTTTTAATGTACACTGTAAAAGTTATTTTTGCTGCTTGATAACCCTCTGAACATGACAAATGCACCGGTGCGTGCTGCTATATTTTCCCTCATTACGGTGTAAAACAAAGCGTAAAGTGTCTATTTTTATTTGTGTACATTCAAAATAAAAACAAAATGTTGTCCTTTTTGTTAAATAAAGAAAACAAATATTCTCTGTTTATGTAATCTGTATGAAAACAACGAGAGGTCCAGTTTTTCAAGCGGCTGCTCATTATCTTTAATGCGACCACATCCGCACGCATGCGGAGAGATTCACATGCTAATCGTCTACGTGAAGGTACGTGAACCTTGTAACAAATTAGGTAATTCCCTCGCTGATGAGTGGGCAGTCTGTAGATGGAGCGCAAGCTGTGGACATCACATGTATCCATGTTAAGCCTGGTTATATTTCTGTTGCTCTTTGCCCTGTTTATTTCTTTCCAGTAATGCAGTTGTTAGTGGAGTGTTTTGCAAACTGCCCTATGTGTGCATGGGACAATGCTGGTAATAAAAAAACACCATATCAGATATGCGAGTCATTGCTTACACTTGGCTACAACCATTCAGGCAAGCTATCCGGCCTGTATGTGTAAAGCTCAAATGTCAGGGCATGTCAAAACACCTGTAAGGCCTAGAAAACAGCTCAAGGTTCAGAATTACATTTATGCATTTGGCAGACGCTTTTATCCAAAGCAACTTATATTGCATTCAAGGTACACATTTTACATTTTTTCAATTCTTGCATTCCCTGGGAATCGAACCCATGACCTTGGCGTTGCTAGCGCCATGCTCTACTGTTTGAGCTATAGGATATCTATCTATAGGAAAGGAATTATATTAAAGGGGGGGTGAAATGCTGTTTCATGCATACTGATCTTTTTACACTGTTAAAGACTTGGATTCCCATACTAAACATAGTAAAAGTTTCAAAAACTAATGTTGGACGTTTGATGGAGTATTTCTGTGTCAAAAATACTCCTTCCGGTTTCTCACAAGTTTCGGAGAGTTTTTTTCGAGTATGGCTCGATTTAGCACTATTTTATGTTTCTTGGGTCAAATTATATGTGCTTGCATTAATTAATATTCACTTATATAAGTCATGTGTGCTTATATAAGTCATTACTTATTAAAAATATTAGGAGGCACATTATTAACGTTTTAAAATTTCACATTTAAAGAAATCTAGTGTTTGATCATATCTAAATATTTATTAAAATGTAAGCACTGCAATACTTTTTTGAGCAACTAGATTAGATAGATGTATATTTATTAAAGAGCCAATAAGGCACCTGGGTAATGGCATTACAAATTAACATTTTTTTTTTTTGCCACAAAATGACTCTAATTTGCCTTTTTGAATTAGAATTCTCTATTTTAATCTTAATTACTACACACATTGAAATATAAAAAGTATCAGAAGAAAAATATTATAAGTGGTCATTAATTGACAATATCTCCTCAAAATATTCAATATATATTATTTAACAAAACAAGAGAACATTTATTTAATTGAAAAATAATTACGGTGTATGGTCACATTAGACCATCAATGAGTATGAGTTTGACCAATTAGTAAGAAACACCTGAGGGCTAAATACAAGAATAACATTAATGTTATTCTTAAGTTAATTCTCTATCACTCTCCATAATTAAACTATCCTGTAAATATGGTTGACTTAATAATCAATGCACACTATGCTGTACTGTTTACCAAAACTAGCTGCAAACATCTGTATAGTGAAACTTTTGTGTATCCGCTGAAGCCATTCAAATGCATTGACAGAGCGCTAGAAGTATTGAGCGCTCCATGAGCCGGGAGACAAGAGCATGTTACAACTGCAGCTTTTCATCGCCTCTGGCTTTAACATTATGCCCCATTAGCGCCAAAATGCTATTTATTGTTTGAATTTCACAATAAAACTTATTAAAACTTCATCTGTTATAGGACAATGTAGTTTGAATAAAAAATGCATTAACAGTCTGACAGTCATAAACAGGACTCAGGCCACAGCCTGTATGGAAAAATAAATTGTTAACAGCAGGTTATCAACTTAATCGATATGAAGTGCCACTATGCGAACATCACAGCTTTCAGTTTGTCTACCGCATCAGATGTCAACGCTGTCCTCTCCAGCAGTCCTCGGCCACCAGGACTTCGGTTTTATAAAAGCTATTTATTTGTTGTAAAGTGTAATAATCATCTCAGAAAAAAAATATTTTCAATGTCAGGTGCAGTCGAAGTAGTTGATTGTTTGATTGTGTAGGTTTAGGGACAGTGTCATTATGCCAACATTATCCTCATAACTTCTTACGAAATAATAAGTTTATCCTTCTCTTGTCAACATTATAGCTTGGTGCATGTGAGCGCGGCGCGCGCTATGTACGTCATATAAGGATGCACACTCAAAAGTAATCCGGTCAGGTTGTGTACATGGTGAAGCATGTTGGTGTATTTACGTGCCAATTTTGCTAAGAGCGGATAACGCGTTTCATTGTCTCTCCACCATGCTAGTGGATTAGCTATAGTGTCAATTGGTTGTTCTTGGGGATAGCGGGTTAACTCTGTGTCAGCGCATGCTCTGATCGGTAAAGGGGCAGAGATGTCAGACCTCCGTTTATTAAGGAGATGATGATATCCAAGATTTCTCTTTCCCGAATCATCTCCAGCAGTAGCAGAAGTACCACTAACTCCGCCTCCGTTCACATCGTCAGCTTATACAATCCCGGAGTGCATATTTTTTTTTGTTTTATGTTTGTAAAAAAAAAAATATTAACACGGTTTTGGTGGTTATAGAGTTCTAATGACAGTGTTTAACTATAACCGTCGGTCTCACGGTTGTATACTAACCGTCACACCCCTATACACATGTATTTATATTTTTTTATAGATATGACAACAATCACATAACCCACAGAGAGATCGCACTGTCCGAGAGTTTGAGAATATCCACACATAATTTATACACATTAAAACATGATATCAGAGTTTTAAAATCAAACATTTTAAAAAAGAACCATACATCACGGTTGTTTAAACCAATGAGCATTAAGCTGTGTCAGCAAGTCGTTTCCCATCATGCTTTTTGTCAGCGCAGTCTGTGGAGAGCAACTAAGCTCGACTGCAGAATCCGACACATCCGAGATTTTTGACATACGTCAGTATGACATCAGAGCAAGGCGGACCGCCCTCGGACACATTTCTAACCGGCATGCATCTCGCACTGATCACCGGTGATCGGTTCTGCGCAGATTTTGCTCATCTCAAACAAGCCTATTAGTAGGTACCAATAGTGTAGGAAAACCGTGACGTTTTCTACTACGTAATCACGCGCGTGCATGCGTGAAACGGATCGTGCAGGTGGAATGGATCGTGTACCCAGAGAGAGCAACTGCGCCCGACTGCATAATCGGTCACATCCGCCTTGCCATCGCGAGAGATTTTTGACACATATCAGCATGACATCAGAGCAAGTCGGACACATTTCTAAACTGCATGCATCTCACGGTGATCACCGGTGATCGGTTTTGTTTATTTAAAGAATTGTTAGAGAATTGTTACAGAATTGTTTATTCTGTACTTTTATTTAAAGTACAAAATAATATCAAATGATGACATCTCAAATATTTAGTATGTTCAATCTGAAAAAAGCGTGCCTATTTTTTACAAAAATATTTTTTGTGAAAATTATTTACCTTGGCAAGGAAATCAAAAGTTCAAGAGTTAAAATTAAGTTAAATTCAAGTTAAAAATTACTTTGTGTGAATTATTACTTCATATTCTACAGGTTGAATCAATGTTATAATTTTTTTCAGTGTACCTGTGTTCAATATATCAACAGTGTCTCAAGTTAACCAGATATCCTGTACAAATCACCATTTACATGCAAACTTACAGTTTTTCTGCTTGTTTTCTCAGTGACTTACATTGGAGGAATTCATTCCTGGTCCTGGGAACAAAGTTGGTGAAAGTGACTGTGGAAATTAACAGAAATGAAGAGTGTGATTATCGTCAAGAGATGTCGAGAAAATTCTCTCTGCATCCGTTCTTTAGACATTTATTTTTTCCCAAAAATATTTACTGTAATATACAATCACAATCTTGTTAATACACATTTGTCCATGATAACATTGTGACTGCATTACATGAATTAAACCCCATTAAAAGTAAAAAAAGCAAAAAAAAAGCAAAAATGAACTAGAACAGTGAATGACGCTTCTCTCTTCAAAAATCCAAAGAATCATCTGTCAAGTCTAAGTCCTTAATAAAGTCAATAAAAGGTCCCCAAATCCTATTTAATAAATGTTGTTTATATTTCCTGATGTATGTTATTCTCTAGGGGGAGGCTGGACATCATCTGCTGTATATATACACATCGTTGATTAGCTTGATGTGCTCCACTTGTGTTTAATTATCTGCACGTGCTCCTCCCGAAATTTTGTTAATAAAAACTTCACTTAAATAGTTTGTCGTGGATGCGCTGCTTTTGAACACTTCCTGTGGCATGCTGAGGTTTAACGTTTTATCTACAGTGAGAATACAGCGCATGATATTTCCAGTTTAAATTGTGTTCTGAGAAAGTATTGTTGTGCAAGCGGGACTCTTTCATGCATCTTAGCATGTGGTGTGTTAGGGTGCTTTCACACCTGCCTCATTTAGTTCGGTTGAATCGTACTAGAGTTCGTTTCCCTCTTTGGTGCGTTTCGTTTGGTCAGGTCTGAAAGCAGCAATCGCACTCGGGTGCGCACCAAAAGCGGACCAAACAAGCGTACCGAGACCTCCTTGAAGAGGTGGTCTCGGTACGATTTCAAACGAACTCTGGAGCGGTTTGTTTGTGGTGAGGACGTGATCCGACCTCGAACAGAACCAACTGCAAAAGAACTGATCATTTTTGGACTGAACCAGCTGCCGTAGTTAGCTGCGCTGACATTGTGTGCATGATATTATTACCTGATAGATCGTTGGCAATATTTTCGGAAGATGGAAGCATGTCAAGAGTTAATAATTAATGCACGCCTCCTCTTGAAGTGACGAGCGATGTGCGCTCGCCGTCTGCAGTGCATTAGAACGTTGTTTTCATGTCGCATCCGAGCTTCATCATAGAAATGTTTTGTTTGCATACTGTGGTAAATACACACCGTTTAGTAGATTATGGCCAGGGACAAAACTGGCCCGCGCAGTTGTCTCTCCATAGGGTTATTATAGTTTGCTGGCTTTGCCTCGCCTGTTGGAATTTTCCCACACGTAAATTCTGACCAATCGAAAAGCAGTTTAGGAAATACGCCATGGCCAATGAGTGATGTGGATGTTGTCACCTGCCTGCGTTTTGGTTCGTTTCAACTGGTTCGGACCAAAGCAATCAGTGTGGTGTGAAAGGAACCAAAAAAGCTGAAAAATGCAAAAATGTATAATTGTTTGCCCTTGGTTCGGACCAAATGAACTGAACTAGAGATGTGAAAGCACCCTTAATGTCTAAACTGTATGTGTGTGAATTAAAAAAAAGTCAACCCAGTGTCACAAAAAAGGCGTATATATTTATTGTAGTTCATTTTTCAACGTTTGTAGATTTAAATTTTTTAGTTTTTTCTTTAAAAATCAGTAAAATTATTCCCCCCCCCTTTCTTTTTCTTTTTTTTTTTAAACAATCTCACTACACAGTTATAGTCAATAATGTACTCGGTTACTAACGTAACCTCGGTCGTCTTATTAATATAAATAAGAAAAGACTATGGGGAAATCTTCTTGGTTACGTATGGTAACCCTCGTTCCCTGTAGGAAGGAACAGAGACGTATGTCGGACATCACCGATGAATTGGGATCACTTCTGGGACCCCTTATCAGCTTCGAGATATAGAGAACGGGCCAATAGCCATTGCCGTGTGAGATTTGCATCTTGCGCTCCGCCGCGCACAGTGGGTATAAACCGGAAGCGGATGCAGTGCAAATTTGTTTTTCATTGAGGAGCCGAACTAGTCACTCGGCCATGCAGTGATGGTACAGCAACTGTGGCGACGGGACGTACGTTTCCGTTCCCTCCTTCAGGGAACAAGGGGTTACCATACGTAACCGAGACGTTCCCTTTTGGTTGGTCACATTCAACGTACGTCAATGACAAATTGGGATCCAGTTGGAAAATTCCACAGTTACTACCACTTCCAGCACCCAGCGAGAGCCTCTCAGACCCCGTCTGTTCAGGGCGGGAAAACTTGCGCAGAGTAAAATTTACAAGTTCATTTAATCAGAGGACCAGCTATGTGAGTAGCTTTGTTTTAGTAGAATGAGTCTCAACAATCATTTTACCAAATCGTCAGGTATTTCACTTAGAAGCCGAGGAAAACGCAGAGGATGACAGACATGGCCACAGATAACATATTAGCTACAGCCCGGGTAATCTCAGACGAAGAAGCCGCAAAAGTTACTTCTGACGACCCTAGCAAGCCTGTCACCGACCCTAACATTATTCAAGCTATGAAGAGCATGGTGAACGATATAGTGGCAGTGATTTGATGCCAAACTCTAGACAGTTCTCAAAGCAATACAGGGCTCTCAAGTTTTGAACTGAGTTCAGAGTGAGATTTCGGCCGTGGCGGCAGCAACGGGGTTTGGCTGGGTACGGGGGTCTGATATGAAAAATTACACATTCGTACAAATAAAATAAAAAAATGCATTTAATTAGTGTGTGTGTGTGTGTGTGTGAGCCTGTTTATGTGGTTTATGAGGACACAAATTTGTATAACTACATGGGTATAACACTGGTATTACACTATAAATGTGGTTTTTGAGGACATATCAAATGTCCTCATAATTCAAATGGCCTTAAAAACACACTAAATGATGTTTTTTTGAGAAAGTAAAAATGCAGAATGTTTCCTGTGATGGGTAGGTTTAGGGGCAGGGGCAGTGTAGGGGGATAGAAAATACGGTTTGTACAGTATAAAAACCATTACGTCTATGGAGAGTCCCTGTAAACCACATAGACCAACATGTGTGTGTGTGTGTGTGTGTGTGTGTGTGTGTGTGTGTGTGTGTGTGTGTGTGTGTGTGTGTGTGTGTGTGTGTGTGTGTGAGAGAGAGAGAGAGAGAGAGAGAGAGAGAGAGAGAGAGAGAGAGAGAGAGAGAGAGGTTAGTGTTGTTTATTGGTGTTGGTAGCAGGTTTTTGAGGCCTTCAGCCCAGAGGTTGGTGGCACCTTAACATGAGCACAGTCACGCTGAAGTGAGCTGTGGTTTACAACAGAGATTATTTTACTCTTAAATAATCTTAGACAAACTGCCTATAATTATTGTTTGCTATATCACTTTTTCCTCTCTTTATGACAGCGGCAGGTCCGGCTCTAGCTCTAGGCGAGATGGAGTTTTGCATTTTCAATTCCACATAGAATTTTGCTACATTCATTGCGGGATATATAATCAAAATGCAATCGCAAGTATCTAAATGTAAGTTTACATGCAATTTAGAAAAATAACATTTAAAAGATCATTTTGCTACAATTTTTTTCTTGAACATGTTAAACACATCTAATTATTTCTGTAATACCTTTTAATTTAAATGTTGCAACTTATATAAAGTATTACAATATACAATTTATGTTTAAATTATATGTTAAAACTAGTGTAGGAAATAGCAAATGTAAATTATATTATTCAATTTGAATTATCATTTTGTTCCAAATGTTGCACACATGGTATGGAAAATGTAAATTTAAATACTGAAATGCATTGCCATTTTGCATATTGCATTGCAAATGTTATATCGCTACACTTCAGCTCCCAAAAATAGGGGTGAGCATGAATATATTCGATTTGTAATTAATATTCGAAAAATACAAATAAAATTGAAATTTTACTATAGGCTATTGCTTCACTGGCCTAAATGCAGTGGCCTAAATCCATTATAAATCTTATAAATAAGATGAAAATGGTCTTACAAAATGGAGTTACTTTTAATAAATTAATTAATGAAAGTGAGTTAAAAAAAAAAAAATCCCATCCAAACACCAGTCGATGAGGACAGCTGTCCATCACCGCATTCACGAGCGCAGAAGAGCACAGATGTTCACTGAGTGAGAGCGCAATAACGTACGATAGCAAAATGCAATTCATGCAAATCATGATTGAGCTTCCTTTAAGTTTTGTTGAGGGATTAAGAACAGAAAACACAAAGTGCTGTCAGAAACTTAACTTGACACCGTTATCTTTGTGTCCCTGCATCTGTCATCGGGGCTTCTAGTTGCCAACTAACGGTACTTCAGCGAGCATTTGATTCAATGAGCGAGGCCGTGGCGTGAATCACAGAATGTGACGTTGGAATCAGAACGTAAACGTTCTTGGAAGGAGGGACTATCTATATCTTACCAAGATACAGCAAATCTATTTTATGATTGGCTGTTCGGTCTCTATTTTTATTAGATTAACTGGTGCGTGGCAGGGCCGTCAGGGAACTCGCTTGATTCCTCTAATAGCGCGCAACTTTAGTGTGTGTTACCCTGGCGATTTCTCTGCGTGAGAAATACAAGGTGTGGCGTGTGAACGGGTTGAAATGCGTGTGTCTCACGCCCAATGCGTGAGACTTGAGAGCCCTGGCAATAGATAACCAGTCATCTAAAAACCAAAGTAATCAGCTCTCGTTAACCCACCGAGAGCAGCATTTCCTCGACCAGTCCTTCTGGCGTGTGCTGTGGGCTCGGATGTCTCTGAGATATGATTCATCTTCTGTATATCTAACAGCCGATCTTTGGTACCCAAACAGCATTCTTGTTAAATGGCTAGGCCCTTATAAAATACAGATTTTACTGCCACGGCACATTAAAAACATGACACTGAGTGATTTACTCGCGTCAAGCCAGTCACGACGAAAATAGGCTACACATTAATTATGATAACTACGGTAATCAGCAGGAAGCACAAAAAGACGGGCTTTGAGGTGTTTTTCATTCAGCAAGTTTTTAGTAATACCTTTAAATAAAATAACACCATTTATTTTCTTAAGTAAAAAATTAAGATGTTCTTAAGAAAATATTTGAAAACTTCTCAAGAATTTTTCAAGAATTGCACTCAGGAACATTCTTACGAACTTCTTAGAATTTATCTTAAGAATTTTCTTAACTTCTTTCTTAAGAAAATTTTCGTGAATCCGACCCCAGGAGAAGCGGTTATGTGATTTGACTGAGCAGGTAGATGACATAGAGAATCGTTGAAGAAGATGTAATGTACGCATTATTGGCTTACCGGAGTATACGGAGGGATCTAATCCGGTCAAGTTCTTCGAGAAATGGATCCCGGAGAACCTTAACTTGGACGCAAAGGCGGGTAAAGTGAAACTGGAGAGAGCCCACCGCTCCCTCGCTCCAAAGCCCGCTCAAGGCCGCTGTCCTCGACCTGTCATTGTTCGATTTCATAATTTCCAAGACAACAAGAAGTGATGGCAGCCACCAGTAAGCGCTTTGCTCTCAACAGCAAGCACCTTCACATGACGCAGAAACCCCGCAAATTTCATTTTACAACAATTACTCAGCGGCTTGGTGCAGAAGAGAAGAGCGTTTAATGAGGTTAAAATTCGTTTTCGGGAGCTGCAAATGGAGTATGCGTTACGCTACCCTGCCACACTTAGCGTGAAAGTCGGTCAGACGCGTAATAAGTTCACTTCTCCGTAGGAGGTGGCAGTTTTTCTCGACTCTCGACAAGTGCCTGCCTAGAATTTTTCACCATTGAACCCCTAGCCAAGGCAATCAGGACAGACCCTTCGTTTTGAAGGTCTGCAAACTGTTGAGAATCATCATAAAATAGCACTCTATGCAGATGATGTGCTCGTTTTCATGTAAAATCCTGCATCTTCAGGACCATCACTTCTTAATATTATTAATGCTTTCAGTACTTTCTCAGGACATAAAATTAATTTAAACATGTCTGAGGCTATGCCCGTTGGTACCATGAAAACAATGCCAGAGGTTAGTTCATTTCCATTTTAATGGTGCCCTGGAGGATTTGTATATTTTGGTCTTTGTAAGCCCTCTATTCAACAATTTGTACAAAGACAACTTTACCCCTTTGCTTAGTAAAATTAGAGAAGATTTAAATCAATGGGATACTTTACCGATCTCATGGTTATGTAGAGTGGCTCTTATAAAAATGTCTGTTCTCCCTAAGCTCCTGTACCCAATTCAAATGACCCCTATCCTGTTCTCTTAAAAAGTTTTAAAAGATGTGAATGGATGGTTCAGTTCCTTTATCTGGAACAAGCGTAAACCAAGGCTGAAATTCTCTGCATTACAACTACCAGGCTTGATGGGAGGATTAGATATGCCTAATATTAAACTATACCAGTGGTCTAAGATATGTTTCTGTCAGATGCCTGTCCTGTCTTGTGTGCACATGTGGGTTTTGTTAGTGTGGCCATGTGCTTCTGTCATAGTTTGATCCCTCCCCCCTTATTATCTCATTATTGGTTTAATTTGCCCCACCTGTGTTCCCTCATTCCCTGCCTAATTTGTTCCCTTTTATAAGCTCCTTATATTTGTCAGTCTTTGTTGGATTGTTGTACTGTCTATAGCCCTCTTTGGACGGGATTAGATTAACATGGGGACATGGGGGTAAAGTCATTTTACCTCAGGACGTCTGTAATATTAATGGCCAATTCGCACGGGATAAGACATCTCAGTAAAACTAGCAGAAGTGGGAGGAGTAACTCGCTTTACGCACCTCCTTGACATCATGTGCGTATGACGTTACCGTTATAACGTGAGCAAACACACAACCTGAGCGCCAGTCTAAACTCCGTCTCCAATATATATGTGTGTTTTAATAAACAGTTAGGTCCAGTCTAACGATTCTGATTGGATTATGTTGGTAATAGACACTTTCCTAGAGCTAAAATGTGTTGTTCCTCTAATAAGTGCTTTTGATCTTCTTTTTGCTTTAAATGATATGCGGAAAATACCGGACATTTTCCACAGATTTGCCCCACCACCTACAACGCAACCGAATGCTTCAAGCGCCTACAAGTTCGCAAAATGCGCTTTTTTTTAAACTTTTAAACAAGAAATGACAGAATTTTACCATACATTTTTACAGCAGATCTATTCGAACGGGATTAGTATTACCCCAGGTCATTTTTCCAGACCTTTTCACAGAAGGTAAAAGTCTCGGTAATCTTTACTGACATTAGCCCTATTCGGACTGGATTAGTTTAACATGGGGACGTGGGGGTAAAGTAATTATTACCAGAGGTTCTCGGTGATTTTAGTCCCGTCCGAATGTGCCATCTCGGTAATCATTACGGACAATGTCAGTAAAGATTACCGAGACTTTTACCTTCTGTAAAAAGGTCCGGAAAAATTACCTCAGGTAATACTAATCCCGTTCAAATAGACCTGCTGTAAAAATGTATGGTAAAATTCCGTCATTTCCTGTTTAAAAGTTAAAAAAGAGCACTTTTTGCGACCATGGAGGCGCTTGAAGCATTCGGTTGCGTTGTAGGTGGTGGGGCAAATCTGTGGAAAATGTCCGGTATTTTCCGCATATCATTTAAAGCAAAAAGAAGATCAAAAGCACTTATTAGAGGCACAACACATTTTAGCTCTAGGAAAGTGTCTATTACCAACATAATCGTTAGACTGGACCTAACTGTTTATTAAAACACATATATATTGGAGACGGAGTTCAGACTGGCGCTCAGGTTGTGTGTTTGCTCACGTTATAACGGTAACGTCATACACACATGACGTCAAGGAGGAGCGTAAAGCGAGTTACTCCTCCCACTTCTGCTAGTTTTACTGAGATGTCTTATCCCGTGCGAATTGGCCATTAATGTTACAGACGTCCTGAGGTAAAATGACTTTACCCCCATGTTAAACTAATCCAGTCCGAATAGGGCTATTGTCCGTAATGATTACCGAGATGGCACATTCGGACGGGACTAAAATCACAGAGAACCTCTGGTAATAATTACTTTACCCCCACGTCCCCATGTTAAACTAATCCAGTCCGACTAGGGCTTAAGTCTCCCAGTTTCCCTGTGACCCTTTCTGGTATGTGGTTAGTTATAT
This sequence comes from Pseudorasbora parva, assembly GCF_024679245.1. Classification (NCBI taxonomy): domain Eukaryota; kingdom Metazoa; phylum Chordata; class Actinopteri; order Cypriniformes; family Gobionidae; genus Pseudorasbora; species Pseudorasbora parva. The sequence continues at coordinate 3,846,350 of NC_090191.1, forward strand.
TGTTTTGCCCCCTTGTGGGTTTTGTTTTGTAATAAATATCATTTTCTGCACTTGAGACCTCGCACTAGTTTTCCTTTGTTCCAGACGTGACAGTTTTTGGTTGGGTTGCTCTTGATAAATCTTCTACATGGTTAGATCTTGAACAATCATTATCTAAGCTTCCACTCGTGGCTTTGTTATTTTTAACAGCTTAGACTTGTTTGATGTCTTGAGCAGTTGATACAGTAGTATCAATTATGTAAGCAGGACTTTTTCTGTTTTTTTTTTACAGATTAAAAATTATATTCTAAAAAATCTCATTATGTAATAACAGAAGTCTGTCTCCTATAGAAAAAAAATATTTCAGACACCTGGAAAGAAGTCAGTGAGTCTGTTATACAAGGTTCTTAAAGGCCGTGATGTGATTTCCCCTGAAACGGCTTCAGCTGTTAGCAGCTCCTCCCCTTTTTTGAAACCACCAATAGCGTTTCGTTAACATACAGTTTGACTAGAGCCTTTCTGTTTGGTAAAGCCAGTTTCCTCTAACCATTTATCATGATCTCCTCCATATCGCCTTGAAATGCTGCCCTGATTCTTTGCAGAATTCAAATGGGTCCGATGTTTTGTTGTCTGCGCCAACTCGCGTATATGATCCGCGCTGCACTCTCATGTCTATAGTCTAAATTTAGACCAGAGTCGTGGGTGTGTTCCCACCGCCGCGGTGTGTGAAACTAACGTGAAACCAGACTTCATTCGCCTCAACTCAAAGCATATTTACACTGAATTGTTTCCTATCGCATATATAATGTGCTATGTGCCTTTCACCATGTAGAAATTAGTAAATGTGTTAAAAACTGACCGATTTCAGCAGTGTAAGGGGCAGGCTTTAGATTCTAGAGCGCATTTTGATTGGACAGAAGATTTGATGAGAAGGTGAAGTCTATGATGATGTCATCAAAATCTGTAATTCGTTTTAACGGAAGTGAGAGACTGTAAGTTTTGAATGCTTATATCTCCTAAATGCAAATTTTATCATTGATTTGGGACACACCAGCTAATTCATAACTTTAAGGCTAACACAATCATACTTAAAGCTCAACAAATTTACAAATTGGTACACTAACTCATTGTCTTTGGTCATGTATTCAGTTACAAATATATTGGGCCAAGATGGTTTCTGAAATGAGTAATATCTTTAATAAGAAGTTGGTACTAGATTCTTTATTTTTGATCCTTGGACTGCCTGATAAATCTTTGATTTTATCAAAAGAAAAAAGACTGTATAATCTCACTTTTGCAGCTAGGAAAAACATTTTACTGAAGTGCATAACTGACAAGACTCCGACTATATCAGGTTGGCACAAGATTTTGATGAAACTAGTTCCGTTGGAATATTTAACTTGTGTAGTTAATGGCCAGCCAGACCAGTTTTATAGTGTCTGGAAGATCTATATCAATAATCTGGGGCCTGAAATATCAACTATTCTGCTGTTTCCCCAATCAGGAGTATCAGGAGTATTGACCACATAATGGTTTTGAAAATGTAATGTACCTTTTTATGTTTTATTTGGTGGCCTAGGTTAAATATGATCATTATTACTTATGCTTACTTTTTCTTTTTTTTTCTTTTTTTTTGCTTGTGCTTTTGCTCTTGTTTTGTTGTTGTGCTTTTTTTTTTTTTTTGCTAAAAAAACTATGTTTAATAAATAGTATCAGGGGGTTGGGGCAAAATGCCTCCAGAATTAATACAATTCCCCCAAAATTCAATATATGGTGGAAAATATGGCCCTAGTATAAGTAATTTTTTATATTATAAGATGTCAAGACTACATGAGACCCCAGAACTTTACCTCTGTCTGAGATCTTCCTGAGCTCCTCTTTGAAGAAATCCTCCAGTTTGTCTCTCAGCTGACTGACAGATTCTCTCAGGCCATCAAAAAAGGAGAGAGAATTGAAGGGATTGTCATTGACGTCTGTAGATTCAGGAGGAGCTGAGAGAGACTGGAAACTCTATAGAAAACAGAAATTATAACTCATCACTTCCACACTTCAGCCAATAACCTGCACTACTGTCAGATTTGTGCAGCTCTTGTTGATCTTTAGCAATCTAGCACTTCTCTTATTTATTAAATGACATTAGAACTATAAATTCTAGCATTTTCCCTTTACACTATATGTGAACTTTCTAGGAAATCATTTGGATGATAAAGCATCTGCTAATAACATAAATGTTACAGATCAATCACATCGATGATGCTGACATTCAGGGCTGTTTTTATCTGGAGGTGGCGCCAATAAGTGCTTCAATGCCCCCGTTAACACAGTTACATAATGACAAAGCAAATGGTTTATTTTTGCTAAAAGGCATAGAATATTTAAAGGTAGGGTATGAGATGAGAATTTAAATGTAGCATATGACAGGTACTAAACATAAGAACAGAAACAAAGCTATTTTTTGTTTATGAATTCATTGGCTACACCTCTGACCTCCAAGCCCATGACTCCACATAGGCCTGTCGACCCATCGACTTCGGCTCCTAGCCACCCAATGGTGTATACTTAAAAATACACCAAAGTGGTAAGAAGGGGACCAGAACCCTCTGGCCCACAGTAGCACCGGGGGTGGAAAAGCTGACCATGGAGAAATCGTTCGAGGAAGAGCCCACAGTGGAGCCGATGGAGGGCGGTGCCAGGGTGGAGCCTCTGCGATGGGTCCGGACAGGACCAGGGGACTGACCGAATAAGACAGAGCTGGGAGAGGTTACACCCAGTTGAAGAGCAAATACCCAGGGCAACACAACTGAGCTGGAGTGACAAAGCAGAGCCACAGGCGTGAGACTGAGGTGGAACTGGGAGCTTGAAAGTAAGGCAGAACTGATGGGAGCAAGGATGTAGGAAGATCTGGAGGGAAGTAGGAGCCATGTGGAGGGCAGAGGTCCAGTGGAAGTCCAGAAGTCTGTGGAGACCAGGGTAATGCCTTACCAACGTGGAGCCGGAGGGACGAGAGAACCCAGTGACACCTTTATTTATATAACACTGGAAATGGGCAGGACCAGTGGAGGAGGAGGAGCCAGGTGACTGGGTGAAACCAGCAGAGAAAGGAGGGCCAAAGTACTGTTCAGAACCAGAGAAACCATTAGGCCTATAGGGACTAGCTGAGAATAAAGGACCTTAAAGGGGGGGTCAAATGCTGTTTCATGCATACTGAGCTTTTTACACTGTTAAAGACTTGGATTCCCATCCTAAACATAGTAAAAGTTTCAAAAACTAATGTTGGACGTTTGATGGAGTATTTCTGTGTCAAAAATACTCCTTTCGGTTTCTCACAAGTTTCGGAGAGTTTTTTTCGAGTATGGGTCTACTTGACGTTAATACAACGGAAGGTCCTTGTATGGGCCGTATGGGCTCTTCTCCCGGTAGGGTGCGCGCGCCCGTAAACACTCTCTCAGGTGCAGATCCAGTCGTCCGTGAACACTTATGTCGCACGCCGCACTCCAGTTTATTCCTATGGGTGACGTCGAGCGACTTCAACGCTTCAGCAGCACTGCATTTGAACCGATTTGAACGCAGAAATGACGGGAAGCTTCACAATATCGTTTTAGTCGCGTCTCAAAGTGGATTTCCACGCCACTGCTGTCACAGGACTTCACCAAATCATACCAAAGAAGTGTGTTTTTGACGGAGCGGTCCAAGCGATAAAGGTTCGGTCCTGCTTTGGAAGCAGCCGGTGAGTAAAACTGCTTCAAATGTCTCTGCTATTGGCTACCGTCGCGTGAGTAAACATCAGTAAACGACACGATCGCGTGTTTCGTCATTCAAATGCGCTAACGGTTACTCCATTGCTGTTCTCTGTTTTATAACGTTACACTAGTCTGACTCTGACGTGCAAAACCGTTTTGCTTGCTACCTCTAAGGTCTAGTCGCATACAATAGTCCATAAACCGAATTATGTCCTCATAAACTGCGACTAAAGACACACAAAGGTCACTAAATACAGTACATACCTCTGAGATGGACGTCCTGATGTTGCTGTTTCTCCTGTTCAATTTATTTCTGCCTCAGATTTGATTCTGAGATAGCCATGGGTTTCTCCACGCTTGAGGACGTCACCGCTTTGTTCGCGATCGTCATTCTTTAGCTCCGCCCACACGATACGCCTCCAGGCGCTCGTTTTTTTTCCGGAAAGACTCGGTACAGTCCATATTTCTTTTATAAATATAATAAAACTAAAGACTTTTCGGAGATATGAAGGATGCAATACTACTCTATAAGTACTCAAGATTTACATGAGATTGACTGAAACTGAGTGTTTCACCCCCCCTTTAAGGTTGTGAGCATGTGTAAAAGTCTCTCTCACTGTTAAGGGGGAACCACAACTGGACAATACCGACCCTGCTCTTTGAGGCTGGCATGATATAAGGCGCAAAGGGAGTCATCAGGGTAGTGCACTATGCAATCTAGATAGAGATACTCATGTATACTCATGAGGTGTGATCCTCAAGGTAATGCTCAAACAATTATGAAAATCCATTTCATCAGGTTTTAAAGGTTCCGTTCTTCGCGATTTCATCTTTCAAACTTTAGTTAGTGTGTAATGTTGCTGTTAGAGCATAAATAATACCTGTAAAATTATAAAGCTCAAAGTTCAAAGCTTTGGACTACACCCCTGCACTTCCTGCTGTAATGACGTCACTAGAACCGTTTGTTGACTAACGCTCCGCCCACAAGAACACGCAAAAAAGGGGGCGTGGTCTTGTTGCTTTCCCGTTATGGTAAGAGGCGGGACCTTTCTGGGCAAAGTGCGCTAAGCTGCTGTCCAATCACAACACGGGAAGTGCTGGCCCAATCAGAACTCGTTACGTGTTTCTGAAGGAGGGACTTCATAGAACAAGGAAATCATCAGGCCGTTTTTAGGACAGAGAAAACAGCGCATAAGCATAAGCAGATAATTAAATTGTGTGAAAAATACTGTGTTTTTTTACACGCGAAACATGAACTCATGTTATATTGCACACTGTAAACATAATCAAAGCCTCGAAAACATGCAAAGAATGGGACCTTTAAGATCACCTGAAGTAACTTTGGTGAACATTACTCAAAATTGGTACCATCAATTTCATCATTACAAAAGACATTTACAAAAAGGATACAAACGTATCACGCAATGATAGAGGGAGATGCACTATATATGGAAAGTGTTCAGGGATACTATAAGGTTTTGCGAGAAAGAAACCGTATTATTCTGTCAAAATACTGACCTCCACCGTTACTCTGTGTGTGTTCCTGTGAGTGTGTGCGAGCCGTCAACGTGCTCACAAATGTTGTCATTACAACCAGTACAAAGCATTCGCCTCAGGAGGTTTACCTCATTATAGTATTATCTATTATTGTTCATCTTAAAAGAAACGAGAATCGCATTTGTTTCTATTGTGTCTCAAAATGGTGTGTGTGTGTGTTTATCCTGGGTGCCATGACAACAGTGTGAGTTATAGTAATATGCTGACGGCTCACATGCTCACAGGAACGCACACAGAGTAACTGGTGAGCTCAGTATTTTGAATGAATAATAAGGTTTCTTTCTCGCAAAACCTTATGCTGCATTCCCACCAAACGCGAATAGAGCGTCTGGACCGAGTGATTCCTCCTGGACCCTCCTGAAAACTTTCCATAAATTGTGCACGTCTCCCTGTATCATTGCATGATATTTGGTATAATTTTGTAAAGTTTTATTGTGGATTTCATTGCCACTCACATCCATGGAGGAGCGCGTGCAAGATTTTTTAAAAATTATTTGTTCTGCTTATGAGGTCCGAAAAAGATAGAGGAACATTTGGCCAACAGCAGGGTGAGTTTATTTTTTATTCCAGGGTGACTCTAAAAAGTGATTAATTAATTTATTTATTATAATAAGTAATAATAAAAAAATATCAGGGCACAGTAAAATTCCATTAAATAAAAACACAATGTCCAATAGGATTCTAAGACTCTAGTAAGATCCTACAGGACAAAGTGAAATTCCATTAAATAAAAATATAATGTCTAATAGGATTCATAGAATCCAATGAGATCCAACAGAACAAAATTAAATTCTGTTACCCTATACCAACTTTTTTTTTGTTAATGATCTGCAAGACTGGGGCTTTATTAGTGCTGTTCATTGATTCGAGTAAATGTTTTGACATTTGGGTATAAAGTGTTTTAATTCTATAATATATGGTGTAAAAACATCTAAGTGCTGCCGTCTTGAGGTTGAACGGTGGCTACTACAGAATTGTCCTATTGGACATTGGTGGTCATTGTAACGTATGGTCCTAACAGCTCACTACCACGCCCCTGGCACGAGCTCACAACTCTCATGATACATGAAGTAGAAACATTATGAATGAAACTTAATTGAGACTTGCTTTCAACATTCTCATGAAGAAAATGCGGTTAAATAATGCAGTTGTCAATACATGTCAGGTTTTTCCTGTGATATTTTCGCCTCTCACGTGAGACGCGCTTTCAAAACCTGACACGCAAGTGGTTGCCAGCCAACAACAATACTGTAACATGCTGCTGTATATAGTCTAATGTTTAATTTGAGGAAATCTGTTCATTTTAGGCTATTAGGTTTGAACTTATTGGTCCTGTGCTGCTTATAAATTCAGTTCATTTGAATGAAAATACATTGCATGTATCTGATCTATTTTTAGTGGCATTCAGTATAAGGATTTGACTGTTCATAGAGAAGGTCAGTGGTCCCATTCTCTCGTGCGCTGCTGCTTCACTAGCATCGTCGGCATCTGGAGTTTACGCAGTTTGAGCCCTGCCCTCGCTTCATCCTCTCTGTCTCTCCGCTGGGCTCTGCCCACTTTTACTAGCCTGACAAGCCAGACCCACATCAAGATGTTTGGTCTGGAAACTCACCATTGACAGCTCAATCTGAGGGGCGGGATAAACGGTTGTCTTTCAACCTCCGTCTGCACGCGATAGGATAGCGCTACACCAACCAGAGCAACGACGGTGAAGGGGAGCTCGCTGACTGATTAAACATTCGCCGTATCCGGTCGGCAAAACCCCAAACACATCTTCCCTTTTTAAGAATGACTTCAGTGCCGTTCTTTGTTCTTTTCTCAGAGAAAGTCCAAGTCCAAGTCTTCCAGAGTTGCGGTCAAAGCTGATTCGAAAAAACGTCGTTCGCCAGTTTCTGTGTTTACTAGAAGCACGCCAACGCAACTCTGCATTCGTCATTATGTTAAGCCCCGCCCACCGACTCTATACACGATGTGATTGGCCAGACCAGAGTTTGGTGTTTACAGCTCAGAAGGGTATTGAGAGTTGCTAGACAACACTTGCAGGCAGATTAGATTTGCTGCCGCTAGGGTGCGTCTAGATTTCTAGGCTACACTTTTACAGCATTTTTCAAATATTGCCAGTGGGTGGAGTTAGGCTCTGAGCTGGGGTTGAGTTACCCTATAAATAAAAACACAATGTTCTAAGAATCCAATAAGATCCTACAGCATAAACTAAAATTCCAATAGGATTTTTTTGACAAGGGTTAGTATAGTCCAGAGTTGAACCCCTATGGGTCTGAGCCAGCTTTCGGGCCCTTTGTAAGATTGAACATGCTCTGACATTTGTGCTTTTTTTAGTAGCTGAAGGATATTTTCATTTATTTCAAGGATATGTTCATTATTTTTATGTAGTCGCACATTAGGATATGAAGTATTAGTCATGTGGCATATTATGATTCACAGTATAAAGTATTAAGTATACAGTATTAGTTGTGTTTTTCACCATGAAGTATTAATGATTGAGTGATGTTCATTATGAATTGAGTTGTTCTTCAATTTGCTTATGATGATTTAACTTGCAAATGTACAGAAGATTAGGGAATGTGCTGAGGTCTTTGCAGGACGCTATAAAGAGTGTGAAACGAAACTAAGGATAGGTGGTACGACGTGGTACGAGGTCAAGCAAGGGTTAGACAGAGGGGGTAGGGGATCTCCAAGATGGAAAATACCAGAGCTGTACTTTCTTTGTGTGTGTGTGTGTATGTGTGTGTGTGTGTGAGTGTGTGTTAACCTATGTTCATAGAAATACTGCCAGGAGACTGATGACGCGGGACACCCCAATTGGAGGAGACCGTACAGAAGGAGAAGGGGATGAAGAACAAGAATATAAAATATGCATGATAGAGTTGTGAAATTCAAGAGCAGCCATAGAAGTCATCAGGATTTTCCTGATGCGGGTCTTTGCTGGTCTGGATCCTGAGCTCAGAAACCTTTTTTACTCGCTGTTACTTTAATAAATGTATACGTTTGATTGATAACTCGACTCCTGGCCGATCATTGAACTTGGGGAGGACTTTGGGGGAAAAAAGTCCAACATAGCTTATAAACATAGCAAAAGTGTCATTACACTGTATTCAGCACAAACTGGGCATGTGTATGAGAGAGGGAACTATAAGAAAGGACAAAACAGGACAGAAGAAATATGTATTTTTGTAGTTTATTTAGAATATAATTAACAATATAAAGTGAGAGCCAAATGCAGAATGTCCTATGTGGGCCAGTATCAGGTCATTGTGATAATCAAATCTGTGAGATAAACTGGAATAAAAAAACTTAAGGATTAGGGCTGTGCGATATGGCTGAAAACTGTATCACAATATAAGTTTCATATCGGTCAATATCGATAATTATTAGGGATGCACGATATTGGATTTTTGCCGATATCCGATATGCCGATATTTTTCAGCTCATTTTGGCCGATGCCGATACCGATGCCGATATATGTTTATTTTTTCCCTTTGTTTGGAAACAACACCATTTTGAGCAAAAACTATTTTTTTTCATTCTGGTTTAAGATTTCTGAGGTATCCTTACTAAAAGGATTCTTGTTGAAGATAAATAAATGTTAATAAAGTTCTTTTTATGATAAGAGTATATTAAAAGCTCTGAAAATAACAATAATAAAGTCAAGTCATTTTTCACCCCAGATGCAGCTGTAACCTAGTATTGTATTTTGGGATTTAACGTTTGTGCACATGAAGTGGGGGTGGCATGACATCCATTGATGCTGTCTTTTAATTCTACACTTATTGTAGAGCTCCTTGGATTATTTTTCATCATCCATTTCGTAAAATTTTATTACAGATTAATTCACTGTATATAAAAGTATTTAATTTACAAGTGTCATGCTTGTGATTTATGACATCATTACTGATTTGTTTATTCAGAACAAGAAGTAACTTCAATTTATTTGTGTATTCTACTTTTCATTGTATTACTGTAACAACAGCGCCCCCACTACATGTATAAATATATAGCGGTCTAGCTGGAGGGCACTAGGACCTGGAGGAGCTTCTGCTGCTGTGGAGGCTGCCGCACGCGCTAGAGAGTGGAGAGACGCGATTGGGCTTGTTTAGGGCTAGTTTTGTTGTGAAAACGTGGCAAATCTGCTGCTGACTGTCACGTCCTTCTGTACGTGCATTCAGAAAATCAAGGCAGCATTTAAAAACAGCCAATATAAATCACTGTACATGCAATGTATTTTCTTGTTTTCACTTGAAGAATGACGGCAGTGCTGACATGGTCTTATCGCTGTAGCACTCCTTGCACACATTGCAGGCGCATATCAACACGTTATCATATCGGCAAGACATATCGGCATAATGTTTTCATATCAGCCGATGCCGATTTGTATATTTTAAGCGTTTATCGGCCGATTCCGATGTCGTGCCGATAATATCGTGCATCCCTAATAATTATTGATATTTTTATGAACTATTTAAATAAGGACCAGGAGAAAAATATTATATTTACACATTTTTATTTTAAACTTAACCTTCCTCTGATTATAATCCCCTCAGTTATTAAGTGACAAATGTCAACACAACCACAGAAAACACTCAAATAATTAAAATGTAAACATAAGTCTAAAATTATAATGAACACTTAATAAATATATCTTAACATTAAGGTGCGGTACCGTTATTTCTTTGTACCGTTTAGATGGAGTACCTCTCCATGGCGGAATCTAAAATCGCCCCCTATACCCTCAAATAGTGCACTATTTGAAGTATTTCAAGGGACAGCCTTTTGTAGTGGTGTCCAAAACTATAGTGGACGTTATTGAGTGCACTCATTCAATCCCACGTTGCACTGCAATAATGTGCAACTGATGCATGCTTTTCATTCACTCCTTCAAGTAAACTATATTAGTGGAGTAACGTAAAGAAATAATGAATGAAGGTTTAGGTTGCGATTTAGGATTCAACCCATGTCGTTTCAAAGAATAGCACAATGGCGAGTGAGCGCCTCGAGTATAAACACCTCCTCAAAAGGACAAGGCGTGCGCATATTATTTAAAACCTGACATTTTAACATTTCTTTAGACATATGACTCATGTTTGTGTAACAAGTATTCACTAAGTTACAGTTAATTTTCTATTAATAGTTAATTATATAATTTTATATATGGAGTATTAAATACAATTAATGCAACAATCTTCAATATAATTATAGTTGTTTTAGGATGAAATATACTTTATAAATAGAATTTACTTTGCTAGCACACATTTCAGGTGAACAATTAATCTGTGCAAGTTATTACACAGAAAAAAATAGTTTGCCGTGGTAATCTATAATCAAAATCTTGGGTTTGAATATCCTTAACCTCTCCCCTCCAGCCGTTAGTCTGCTGTGAGTGAGATATGGAGAGGAGAAGCGCTGGAGTAAAATCCTGCCCTCCATTCAATATTCCCTTTTACTTGGAAAAAATGTCACATGACTGAAATAAAATCCCTTGCAACTTCCAGTTCACTGGGACTTTAAAGTAAAACAGATTTGAATCATGTATAACCCTTATATGTATGACAAAAATCGACACAGTTATTTTTTATACGAAAAAAAGTGATGTGAAGGCGCTGGCGACTTTACCATTGTATGCTGTGTCCTATGTTCTCTGTGACCTAGTTTCGCTGTCTGGTTAATTAGTTTCATCAACTCCTTCATTCTCGTTGATGTTAAGTTGTGTTAGTTACCTGTCTAATCTCCTACGTTTTGTCATGAAATACAAGTATTCTCCTTTATCTTCGTGAATATTACACTAACCGTTATGTGACTGTCCATTGGACCATCGTCTCTGTCTCCATTGGTCTTCCCCATGGCCTTGTCGAGGATATTTACACCATGGCTCTTTCCTGTCTCGATTCCACCATGGGGCATCATCCTGGCTGGTCTCTGGATATCCACCCGATTCCCCCTGCTCCTGGCTTTCCCCTTGCTCCTCCCACCTTACACTCCACCATGGACAGTTTTCTTTGTCTTGAACTATATTCTTTTTTTCTTTTCTCACCCTTCTTCAGAGCTCCCTCCCCCCTCCTCAGATGGACTGTTTATGGCGCGAGAATGAGCTTTCTGGGAGGCGGAGCTACTGTAACAATTATCTAATCAGTTCTCTTTGTTTGCTTAATATATTTATACAATATGTTCTCCCTCATTCTCTGTTCGTTCTCATCAATGTTAAGTTGTGTAAGTTAATCATCAAATCTCCTATATTTTTACATTAAATTAAAATATTCTCCATCGTCTTCATGAGTTTTACACTAACCGTTACGAGTAAGCCGACCACTGGGGTCTAATAAGATGATTTCCTGGACGAAGACTAGAGCTACTCCAGGATTAAATTGAGGCTTAAATTAAACCTACCAGGAGGGCAGGTTTATCTTCAAATTAATATTGTGACACATGTAATACTCAATGATGATGCAAGATGGCGCCGCCGTGTTCGGTCGCCGTTCAGGTCGCTCCTCTAAGACTTGCTTTTATTTATTATTCTACACTCTTTTGTTCTCGATTTTTACTAATCTATCATCAGCCTTGGTCTGCTATGATAGCAAAACACTTCTGGATATAGGTTATCGCTACACTGACCTGGTTCAAGACGCTTTCATCAATCCTCTGTGGCCACCTGAGATTCTTCGGAACGCCGAGTTGAACAAAGGCCACTCGACTCGTAGGTGAAGATTCAAAAAACACAGCGGGAAACGCGCTGGGATCCGCAACAGACTGAGGAAGAGAGCATTCAGTCCTCCTCTCCCGAGCATTCTGCTCGCAAATGTCCAATCCTTGGATAATAAGATGGACGATCTTAGAGCCAGGATAAGTTTCCAACGGGACATGAGAGACTGTAACATCTATTGTTTGTCCGAAACATGGCTCACGCCCGCGGTCCCGGACACAGCTGTGACGCCGTCTGAGAACTTCTCTGTTTTCCGGATGGACAGAACAGCCGAGGCCGGTAAAACCAAAGGCGGTGGAGTGTGTTTCATGATCAACAAGAAATGGTGCGATCCCAGAAACATCTCCATCCTTTCGCGATCCTGCTCGCCTCACCTGGAACATTTATCAATCATTTGCCGCCCATTCTATCTGCCTAGGGAGTTTTCTTCGGTCGTCGCCACTGTGGTTTATATTCCACCACAGGCAGACACGGGACTGGCTTCATCTGGCCTCCATGATGCCATCAGCGGCTCCACAAACAGCCATTCCGATGCGGCTTTCGTCGTCGCGGGTGATTTTAACAAAGCCAACCTTAAGAAAGTATTGCCTAACTTTCACCAACATGTCTCCTGTCCCACACGAGGAGCAAACACACTGGATCACTGCTATTCTCTGTTTAAGAATGCCTACAAGGCTCGTTCACTACCAGCTTTTGGTAAATCTGACCATGCCGCCATTTTCCTTACACCTGAGTACAAACAAAGGCTCGTTCAGGAACCCCCAGTGAGGCGGGAAGCTGGTCGCCTCATTCAGAGATCACGCTACAGGCAGCTCTTGATGACGTTGACTGGGACATGTTCCGGGCGAGTTCACTGATGTGGCGCTCTGCTTCATCAACACACTGACAGAGCAAGGCACACAAACAATAACTATAACGCCCTTCTCTAATCAGAAACCGTGGGTGGACAGTTCAATCCGCGCTGCAGTGAACGCCTGCACTGCCGCATACAACGCCGGTCTACTAACAGGGAATATGAGTGATTATAAATCATCCTGTTATGCTCTCCGACGCGCCGTTAAAGCCGCAAAGCTCCGTTATAGGGATCGCGTGGAGTCTTATTTCCAACTCAACGACTCCCGGCGGATGTGGCAGGGACTGAGGACCATCTGTGCTTTTGGAACGAAATCCTCTGCAGAAGTGAGAGCTGATCCGTTGCTTGTGAACGAGTTAAACTCTTTCTACGCTCGCTTTGATGGCAATCGCGGCAGCGCCACACCGCCGAATGACGCGTCAGACAGAATCACTCAGAGCTGCAACAATCACGTGATCTCTGTCTCGGAGGATGAAGTTCGTAGGACACTCAAACGTGTGGATGTTAGGAAAGCTGCTGGTCCGGATGGCGTTTCAGGTCGTGTCCTGCGGTCCTGTGCTGATCTGCTCGCCGGACTCCTCACATCCATCTTCAATGAGTCCCTTGCTACATCTGTGGTCCCAACCTCATTCAAAAAATCCACCATCATCCCTGTCCCTAAGAACAGTAAACCCTCTTGCCTAAATGACTATCGCCCAGTGGCTCTCACGTCTTTAGTCATGAAGGTCTTTGAGAGACTCATCAAAAACAACATTTGCTCCTCCATCCCTGACACCTTGGACCCAGTTCTTCAGTTCGCCAGTCTTCAGTTCGCCTATCGTCCCAATAGATCGACTGAAGATGCCATCTCTCACGTCCTCCACTCCTCCATCACACACATCGACAGCAAGAATGGGAACTATGTAAGACTGCTATTTATCGACTATAGTTCCGCCTTTAACACCATAGTTCCCATTAAGCTAACTAACAAACTCCTGGATCTCGGACCGAACTCTTCTCTCTGTCACTGGATTGAAGATTTCCTCACTGGCAGACCTCAGGTGGTGAGAGTAGGAGAGTTCACCTCCACCTCCATCACCGTGAGTGTGGGAGCTCCACAGGGCTGTGTCCTCAGTCCCCTGCTCTACTCTCTCTACACGCATGACTGTTTGTGCACACACAGCTCCACCTCTGTCATCAAGTTTGCGGATGATACTGTTGTCCTGGGCCTCATTTCCAACAACAATGAGACCACATACTTGGACGAGGTGGAGCAACTGACATCATGGTGCCAAGACAACTGTCTCCTTCTGCATGTGAACAAGACCAAAGAACTGATTGTGGACTTCAGGAAGAGACAGCAACGGTCATATTCCCCTCTCATGATCAGCGGGACACCAGTAGAGAGAGTGAGCAGCTTCAAATACCTGGATGTGAACATCTCCGAGGACCTGACCTGGACTGCACATATCCAGTCTCAGGTGAAAAAGGCCAGGCAAAGACTGTACCATCTGCGCCAGCTGAGGAAATTCTGGGTCTCACCAGCTATCCTGAAAACTTTCTATTCAGGGGCGATAGAAAGTTTACTGACTCAGTGCATCACAGCGTGGTATGGTAACAGCACCAGTCATGACTGCAAAGCCCTGCAAAGAGTGGTGCGCTTGTCCGAGCGCATCTCAGGGTCAGCTCTCCCGTCTCTGCAGGACATCTACATCAAACGATGCAGAGGTAGAGCTATAAAAATCATCAAGGACATTAATCACCCGGCCACCCCACTTCACCCGGCTGCCTTCTGGTAAGCGCTTCCATAGCCTGATGGTCAAAACTGAGAGACTCAGGAGGAGTTTCTTCCCACAGGCCATCAGACTCCTGAACGCTGTCACTTAACTACATGTGACTTCACCTCACTTCAGTACTAACAAACTCACATACTGATATTGCACTGCACTTTATTCTTGTGTTCCATGCAACTCATTATAATGCTGTTTGCACATTACACTCCTGCACTTCTGTTATCCACATATTTATTTTTATAGTCTCCAGTTTACTTTATCTCACTTATTTTATTCCACATCTCTTATTTCTTTTACTTGATTTATTCATAATTCTACATATGTATATATATATATAGCACCTTATCCTATTCCTATTTTATAATTTATTGTGCTTTTTTTTTGTTAATTGTTATTTGCTGTCCATGGAGCGGACCTGTTTACATTTCACTGCCGGTTGTATTCTGTATAACTGTGTATGTGACAAATAAAACTCTTGAACTCTTGCACTTGGAATATGTAAGTAAAAAATATATATTTACACGTGTGTGTAGGGCTATCAATTAAACAATGGCAATTAACCACACATCAAATTTGGCTGAGAAATTACTCCCAAAATATAATTTAAAGTCATTATTGTGTATAAAAAATAAATAAATAAAAGTAGTTTCAGAAATAAATATTATTGGGTGAACTCTACCTTTGATGTTTGTTTTTATTGATATGGAAATATAAAATTATACATTTACATTTATGCATTTAGCAGACGCTTTTATCCAAAGCAACTTACAACTCAGTAGAACAGGAAGTGATCCGTCAAGAAGAGGCAAAGAAACACAAAAAGTGC
The DNA here is from genome assembly GCF_024679245.1 of Pseudorasbora parva. Lineage (NCBI taxonomy): Eukaryota > Metazoa > Chordata > Actinopteri > Cypriniformes > Gobionidae > Pseudorasbora > Pseudorasbora parva. The sequence continues at coordinate 3,861,789 of NC_090191.1, forward strand.
CCTAAATACCAATATTTGTATACTGCTCAGAGTAGCAAAAACCAGAAAAGGGAAGAAGAAATGAGAAATAGAGGAGGAAGAGGTTTTTTTTATTTTTTTTATTTATTTTTTTAAGTAAGATTAAGTGCTCATGGAAGAGATGAGTTTTTACCTGTCTTTTGAATGAAGCGAGTGATTCTGTCGTGCGTATGGAGGACGGAAGATCGTTCCACAAACCAGGAACAATGAAAGAAAAAGTTCGAGAGAGGGATTTCATGCCTCTCTGTGATGGTACCACAAGCCTTCGCTCATTAGTTGAGCGAAGGCTTCTGGTGGGTGTGTAGACTCGTAGGAGTGAGTCGAAATATGCGGGTGCTGAGCTTGTGGAAGATCCATAAGCAAGAGTCAGAGCTTTGAATTTGATCCGGGCAGTGAGTGGTAGCCAATGCAGAGAGATGAATAGAGGTGTGACATGAGCCCTTTTGGGCTCATTGAAGACAAGACGTGCAGCAGCATTCTGGATCATTTGCAGCGGTTTGATTGCACAAGATGGAAGTCCCGCCAGAAGCGCATTGCAATAGTCAAGTCTAGAAATGACCAGGGCTTGGACAAGAAGCTGTGTTGCATGCTTCGTAAGGAACGGTCTGATTTTCCTGATGTTGTGCAATGCAAACCTGCATAACCGAGCCGTCTTTGAGATGTGGTCTTTGAAGGACAGCTGGACATCAAAGATTACTCCAAGATTTCTGACCGACCCTGAAGGAGTAATCAAAGATGCAGGGCTCTCAAGTTTTGAACTGAGTTCAGAGTGAGATTTCGGCCGTGGCGGCAGCAATGGGGTTTGGCTGGGTACGGGGGTCTGATATGAAAAATTACACATTCGTACAAAAAAAAAATGGATTTAATTTGTGTGTGTGTGTGTGTGTGCGTGTGAGAGAGAGAGTGAGAGAGAGAGAGAGAGAGAGAGAGAGAGAGAGAGAGAGTGTGAGAGAGAGAGAGAGAGAGAGAGAGAGAGAGAGAGAGAGAGAGAGAGAGAGAGAGAGAGAGAGAGAGAGAGTGTTTTGAGGCCTTCAGCCCAGAGGTTGGTGGCACCTTAACATGAGCACGGTCACGCTGAAGTGAGCTGTGGTTTACAACAGAGATTATTTTACTCTCAAATAATCTTAGACAAGCTGCCTATGAATATTGTTTGCTATATCAGTATGGTTGTATTTTTTCCTCTCTTTATGACAGCGACAGGGCCGGCTCTAGCTCTAGGCGAGATGAAGTTTTGCATTTTCAATTCCACTTTGAATTTTGCTACATTCATTGTGGGATATATAATCAAAATGCAATCGCAAGTATCTAAATGTAAGTTTACATGCAATTTAGAAAAATAACATTTAAATGATTATTTCGCTACAATTTTTTTCTTGAACATGTTAAACACATGTAATTATTTCTGTAATTCATTTAAATTTAAATTTTGCAACTTATATAAAGTATTATAATATACAATTTATGTTTAAATTTTATGTTAAAACTAGTGTAGGAAATAGCAAATGTAAATTATATTATTTAATTTGAATTATCATTTGGTTCCAAATGTTGCACACATGGTATGGAAAATGTAAATTTAAATACTGAAATGCATTGCCATTTTGCATATTGTATTGCAAATTTTATATCACTACACTTCAACTTCCAAAAATAGGGTTGAGCACGAATATGTTCGATTTGTAATTAATATTCGAAAAATACAAATAAAATTGAAATTTTACTATATTGCTTCGCTGGCCGTAATATAATGAATCCATTATAAATCCCTCTAAATCTCGCAGTTATAACTAAATCCACTGGGTGGTGCTGTGGAGTGTGTTAATAACTCGACTGTGATAAAAGTCGTCTCGTGATGGTTAGAATTACTTAGATGAAAATGATCTTACAAAATGGAGTTACTTTTAATAAATTAATTCATGAAAGTGAGTTAAAAAAAAAATCAAATCCTTGTGATGATCTTACAAAAACCAGTGGACTCGCATTCACGAGCGCAGAAGAGCACAGATGTTCACTGAGTGAGAGCGCAATAACGTACGATAGCAAAATGCAATTCATGCAAATCACGATTGAGACAAGGCTTCCTTTAAGTTTTGTTGAGGGATTAAGAACAGAAAACACAAAGTGCTGTCAGAAACTTAACTTGACACCGTTATCTTTGTGTCCCTGCATCTGTCATCGGGGCTTAGTTGCCAACTAACGGTACTTCAGCGAGCATTTGATTCAATGAGCGAGGCCGTGGCGTGAATCACAGAATGTGACGTTGGAATCAGAACGTAAACGTTCTTGGGTGGAGGGAATATCTATATCTTACCCAGATACAGCAAATCTATTTTATGATTGGCTGTTCGGCCTCTATTTTTATTAGATTAACTGGTGCGTGGCAGGGCCGTCAGAACTCTATGGGGAACTCGCTTGATTCCTCTAATAGAGCGCGCAAAATAGTGTGTGTTACCCTGGCGATTTCTCTGCGTGAGAAATACAAGGTGTGGCGTGTGAGCGTGTGAACGGGTTGAAATGCGTGTGTCTCACGCCCAAAGCGTGAGACTTGAGAGCCCTGAAGATGAACCTAGCTGGATGGTAAAATCGTGTTGTATGGTGGGATTAGCAGGGAAAACAAGCAGCTCAGTCTTTGCTAGATTGAACTGCAGGTGATGTTTTTTCATCCATGCCGAGATGTTCACCAGACAGCTTGAGATTCGTGCAGCTACTGTGGGATCATCTGGTTGAAATGAGAGGTAGAGCTGTGTCATCAGCATAGCAATGATATGAGAGGCCATGTGGCTGAATGATGGGTCCCAATAATGTCCCAATAATGTAGTGTAAATGGAGAAGAGGAGCGGTCCAAGCACTGAGCCCTGAGGAACCTGTGTGGTCAGTTGATGTGTTTTGGATACCTCTCCTCTCCAGGCAACCTTAAAAGACCTACCTGTGAGATAGGACTCAAACCAGTGGAGAGGAGTCCCTGTGATGCCCAGTGATGAGAGGGTGGACAGAAGAATCTGATGATTCACAGTGTCAAAGGCAGCAGACAGATCAAGGAGGATGAGGACTGATGATTTGGATGCAGCTTTAGCCAGCCGCAGGGCTTCAGTAACTGACAATAATGCTGTCTCAGTTGAGACAATAATGCTGTCTCACTCTCTCACACTCTCTTTTTGAAACCTGACTGGTTTACATCCAGTTGATTAGACTGTGAGAGGAAAGATGAGACCTGGTTGAACACAACTCTTTCAAGTGTTTTTGCAATGAATGGTAGGAGAGAAACAGGTCTGTAGTTACTACAAGGGATGTGTCTAATGTGGGTTTTTTAAGCAGTGGGGTTACCCGAGCCTGCTTGAATGTGGTGGGGAAGATGCCGGTGCAGAGAGATGTGTTGATGATGTGTGTGAGTGCTGGTAAGAGTGTAGGGGAGATGGCTTGTAGGAGATGTGAGGGGATGGGATCTAGAGGGCAGGTAGTGGGATGGCTGGAGAGGAGAAGCTTAGATACTTCGTCCTCAGTGAGTGTAGAGAAGGAGGAGAGAAGATGTTTGGCTGTGGATGTGGCTGATTCACAAGTGTGTGTGTGTGTGGAGGTGTGAACTGACTGCTGATGAGTGTGGTTTTAGCTGTGAAAAAATGGGCAAGATCGTCTGCAGAAAGAGAAGTGGTGGGAGGTGGTGGAGGGGGACAGAGGAGAGAGGTGAAAGTTCTGAAAAGTGTGTGTGAGTCTGAGGTGCTGTTGATTTTGTTGTGAAAATATGAGGATTTAGCTGTATGGACGTCCTGTGAGAAGGAAAGGAGCAGAGATTGGTACTTACTCAGGTCAGATGGGTCGTTAGAGTTGTGCCATTTTCTTTCTGCTGCCCTAATAAGTTTGGTCCGGTGTTCACGAAGAACATCAGATAACCAAGGGTTAGAGGGAGTAGCGCGAGCTGGCCTAGAAGACAGAGGGCAGATACTATCTAGACAAGAGGTTAAAGTGGAACATAAAGTGTCTGTTGCAGTGTTGACATCCATAGAGGAGAATTGTGTGGGTGACGGAAGATAGGATGACACAACGGAGGAGAGGTGAGAGGGAGAAAGAGAACACAGGTTTTGTCTGAAACTAACTGGTAGAGGAAGTGGAAGTGTATGAGTAGTAAGATGTAAATTAAATGTGATGAAGTAATGATCAGAGAAGTGTAAGGGTCTCGTGTGCGCATTCCGATGACGTCACGTCAAAGGTTAGATAAGCCAAATTGTTGGCGTGTTTGCCACACATGCTTCACAACCGGTCAAAAAAAGCCTTTCCATAGTGCTTAAATCAGCATCTCATTCTCACTTTTTCAGGAAACAAGGTTAGATTCAAGTAACCCAAGAAGTTCTTTTAGATCTCTGTTACCTGCAGGAAATGGATGTGATCCTGTGTGTGTGAAAGCTGCTCCAGCTCAGCATCTCTCTTCCTCAGATCATTGATCTCCTGCTCCAGTCGCTCCAGTTGTCCTTCAGCTCGACTCACTGCAGTCTTTTCCTGATCTCTGATGCGCTGTGTGGCCTCAGAGCGGCTTCTCTCAATGGAGCGGATGAGCTCAGTGAAGATCCTCTCACTTTCCTCCACTGCTGTCTGTGCCGAGTCCTGTTAGGACACACATCACAATCACACAGTGGCTTCAGTGAGTCCTGACTGAGACTTCTCAAACTGCTCTTCTTCTCCAGACTGACCTTATGAGCCTCCACAGCCTCTCTCAGCTGCTGAAGATCTTTCTCTCTCTGCTGGATCCTCTGCTGGATCGAACTCTGCGTCTCCTTCAGCTGGGGCTAAATGACAAATCAATAACTGAGATGTCACATTATACTATTGTCACTATCATCATGTGAAGAGTTGAATCTAGTAAAAGTGAAATTAATAACTAATTGCTGTAGGTTCAAACTGCTGAAGGGAGGATAGATAATTTTCCACTATTGTACATGATTTTACATGAAGAATAAGGCCTGTTTCACACTACAAGCATAAATATAATAAAAGTGAAACTGACACAGATGTAGAGCTTCACACTAACAGTATTTCTGTTAATAAATGGCATGGGTAACACTTAAAAATACTGCTCCATCATTAATTAATAACTACATAGGAGCAAGTGAGTAATGCAGTATTAACACTCTAGTAACTACTATTAACTAGCAAGAAACTCTGATTTATAAATGAGTTAGTAAAAGTGCTTCTTCGAATGTGGTAATTCACTATTAGCTAATCAGTAACTACAAAGTTTTTCATACCTCACAGATGACTACTAAGGAATAGGGATGGGCAAGTGTACTCGAACGTGACAGCGATGCTCAATCTTGAAAATGATGATCACCCTGACTTTAAAAATATATATTTGTCTATTTTTCTGATTGGTTATTGCTGCATTTTGAGAAGTACCTCAGGTCTGTTTAGCATTAGACAGCACGCCTTCCAGACTGGGCAAAATAAAGTGAAAATAGATTTGAAAGGATTTGATGCCTGAAATCACTTTGATCATGAAATTCAGTGCAAGATGTGCAGCACCAATCTGTCATTTACATAGCATTATAATGAGGACCCAATTGTGATAGAATGTTGTAAATTCAGGTGTTAATGGAAATCCACAACGAGATTTACATCAGACTAGCGCGGTCAAGTTCACATACGCATTTGCGTCCTTTTCTGCAGATGCAAGTTTTAAGTTTATTATTACTGTATATCGTCTATATCTGATTAATGCAAAAAGCAAAACAAATGTAATGTCCGTACACTAATATAACTGCTCCAATTTATTGCAAAGTTGCAATAGATTGGAGCAGTTATATCAGTGTGCGAACATTACATTTTTTTTTGCTTTAATTATTTTCTTTTGTCCTGCACCTGAGCCCTATTTGGGTTTGAGGATGTGCACACCTTCTTTGTATTTTTGACTGTATCTGATTAATCTCATATAGGACGTGTTTGGTTGAGTTTATTAACCAGCTAGCAAAGCGCTGCCATTTTACCGGCTGGTGTCATTCAGTTTCAGCTCAAATGCAATGCCCGACATATTGACTCTGGGTTATATGCGTATTCATGTGCACATTTGCGTCCTTTTGTGCAGATGGAACTAGTAATATGTACATATCGGATTAATCTAATGAAAGAATTGAAAATAATCAAAGATATTTGAAATGGAACAAAGACATTTGTTTTACTGCCCCAGGTGTTGAGGGCCTGTAGGCCAAATGTGTGCCCAATTGTAGTACAGTGGGGGTAGTTTGGTCAGATTGGTCAGTTTGAATTACTCACATTAGGGTTTCAGTTACATGGTCAAGGGATAGATAAAAGAAGATTGCAACAGTTGCTCTGTCTCTCTTATTCTCTGGCAGTCTCTTCTATGGGCCTTCTTTTCTGGCTTTTTCTCTTTGGCTTTTCTCTTTTTCTCTCACATTAAAGCAACGCTCTCCCACATATTTTGCTATTGTAACTGCGCTTATTTCCGTCGTTGGTATAAGTTGCAGTGGGTGGTTATAGACAAGAAATGTACAGTTTTCTACCATCACGCTGATAACGTTTCTTTAGTCGTTCGGCAACCCTGCAGTCAGAACCAATGTAGGCGATCCACCCTTACTCTACGTTCACACCAAACGCGAATTGACCGTCAAAATCGCGTCTAGTTTGACGCATGAACATTTTGAATCCATTCGCGCGTCCACAGCTAATTGGACGCGCGTAGAAATCAAACATTTGAAGCAAAATTCACGCGCGTTAAAGGCGCTCCAGGTGAAATATATTAAGCATTAACAACTACACATGTGGTTCAGCCAACGCACTACCTGGATTATCTTCACTGCATGTATATTTAAATAAAATATAAATGTGGTGTGACAGGCAGCGGGGCGAGGGACCGCGAGAGCGGGCCGTTGATGAGTGTTGACGAGTGCCAGCTGCATGGCACACCGGTCTCGTCTCGCGGCCATGTGACGGGAGCATAAAAGGAGAGGCAAGGGCTACGGAAGACGAGAGAGGACCAGGCCTGGACTTTATGTTATGTTTTGTTTATGTGTTTGCGTTTTATTTTGTGGGTATTTGCGGACAGTCGTCCGCGAGGGGCTGCCCGCGGTTTTACTTTCGTTTTGTTTATTTATGTTGAATTAAAGTTTTGAAACGTTCGCCGGTTCCCGCCTCCTTCCTTCCCATCTACAAACTTTGTTACAATAAAGTTATGAAACTTCACTTTGCCCTCAGTCAAAATGATTTGGTAGGCAACAATAGATTAATTGGACCAAAGATCGCCCATTAGATATACACAAGACGAAGTATATGTCATGTTTAACCTCTACATAGACATCCGAGCCAGCGGCAAACGCCAGAAGGACTGGCCAAGGAAAGGCTGGTCTCGCTGGGGTTAACGAGCGCCCGGAGACAACTCCAAAAACGCAAGTGTTCTTTTTAAATAGGCTCTGTCTATGAATAAAACATCCTAGGTAAACCACATATTTTAGCTTTATCAACTGAAAAGCATTAAAACTACATGTAGTGACAAAATATCAGTATTTTTAAATTATATGCAGGGTTTCTCATCACATGGCAGCAGCAAGCAGGCGCCTCATTGGTTAACGCGCCGCGAATTGATGCCAAAGTTCAAATTTTTCAACTCGGGCGTAGACGCAAATTCGCTTCAAACGCGTGAATGCACAAAAAGCACCACTCTCGCAAGACGCTCAATTCGCTTCAAATTTGCGTTATTCGTACGAACTGGACGCGCGAATGAGGCGGAATCGCGTCCATCTCGCCGCACTAAACGCGTCTATCGCGCCACAGGACCTCCAGACGCGCGTCACCGCGCTTTTCCATTGACTTAACATGGAAATCATTCACTCCAGACGCTCTATTCCTGTTTGGTGTGAACGTACCTTTACACTAAAAATAGGATGCGTTTGGTTAAGTTTATTACCCTACTAACAAAGCTGTGCAGGGGGGTGTTTATTCAGTTTTAGCCCAAATACAATGTTCAGTGTAAGAAATAGTTACTGTGTTGGACTCTCATCAATTTCCTGTAGTCCGCGTGTTCGTTGAATGAGGAGAGCAGAAACAGAAGTTTAACTGTTTAATGACTAATTAAGTCAGATGAAGAAAGCAGACAGAGCTCTGGGTCACAGCTGTCCCTGATTTACACAATCCTATGCAAGGCTTGTGCGGGCAGGTCCGCAACAACCCGCCTTTCCCTTTGACGCCAATATTTATGCACAAAAAGGTGATGAATAAGTGATGAACCGTGACTTGGAATCTCATATGGGACACAGGGTCGGCCCAAGGCATAAGCGAACTAAGCGGCTGCCAAGAGCTCTTGAAATGACATCTTGCTGCCGCTGTATGTTCCTTTGTGTTTGAAATCGCAAAATGGACTTAAAACAATTACTAAATAAACTGCAAAATGTTACATTTTCTAATATATGCACGGATTGATTCTGACAGCGCTGCACGAGCTCGCGGTGCCATCGACTGCTATAACTTGTTCGTCAGGGTTCAAAGTCCATAGTGCAAGAAAAAAATCGTTGCTGAAACGGCACTACTTGTCAGTTGCCCGGTAACGTTTTCATGAATGGATGAATTTGAGAATGCGCTTTGGTTTAGTGCAAATATCTTATTTGACATGCTGCATGTTTTGGACGGAGTAGCTACAGCATAGCTTCCAGTTTCTGTTCACAGTAAATGCTTCTCTGCAAGTGCTGTAGTTTGAGTCGCTCAAAATTAGGGCTATCTACTTTTTTTGGGGGGAATGCAAATTTGTTCTTCCCAAAAAGCCTTCCCAAATTTGTAATGAGAATCATTTATAAATATGCTGTTGTCAACAAATAAAAGTACTAATGTCTTTCTGCGTGAATTTCCGCCAAAATAAAAGCTCTGCTTAATGTTTGAAAGAAATCCACCATTTCTTGTTTTAAAATAAGTCTCTTATGCTCACCAAAGGCTGCATTTATTTGATTAAAACTACAGTGAAAACAGTTATATTGTGAAATATTATTGCAATTTAAAATATCTGTTTTCTATTATATATATATATATATATATATATATATATATATATATATATATATATATATATATATATATATATATATATATATATATATATATATATATATATATATATGAATGTATGTGTAATGTGTTCCTGTGATCAAAGCTGAATTTTCAACATCATTACACCAGTCTTCACTGTCACATGATCCTTCACAGATTATTCTCATGATGATTTGTTGTTTAAGAAACATTTATTTTTTATTATCATGTTGAAAACAGTAGTGTAAACATCTTTTTTTTATGATTCTTTGAAAGCTTTCTATTTTAGATAAATCCTTTTATCTATTTTAGATAGTTCCTTTTTTGAACTTTCTATTCATCAAAGAGTCCTGGGGTAAAGAATTGTGAGCATATTTAGCATGAGACTTAAAAAAAGTTTAAATCGTACATATCTCAGTCTGAACTGTACTGTAAGATTTTGAATATTAAAGTGCAAATGAACACCTGGGCACTCTTGTGGGCAGGGGCGTGGGACTGGGGGGATAAAGGGTACCAGGGTAACCAGGGCCCGAGGCAGGGGGGGGCCCTTAGAAGTCAGTTTTCTATACATACACATACATGGTACGGGGGCCCAGCAAGATGGTTTGTACCCAGGGCCCAAAATTTGGTGCTACGCCCCTGCTTGTGGGTTTGCTACTTTTACAATTAAAAACCATATAAGTGTAAAAACATGACAGGCAGACATGATAAGCAACACAGCTACAACTAATAAAATTGATAATGGGTATGCAATTATTATCAAGAATTGACAATAGTCAATCTGTACTGAGGGGCTCCCAAATAAAATTCTGCTTGGGGCCCCATGAAGGCTTGGGCCGGCTCTGATGGGACACCTTCTTCCCTTGTAGTTAGTCAACCATATATTTTAATAAAGAGATACAATTCATGCATTTCCATGTAATTAGGATTTCACAAACTTAATTCCTATCAATCAGCGCACTTAGCACAGCGTTCGTGGCACGACTGGTCGAGACTGTTTTCCAAGATAGCGCCTGTCAGTAAACATGTAATGTAATGTTAAGTACCTTCTTATTTAACTGTTTGTACTCTTACAAAGTTCTCAATGCTTCGGTTTGCATGTAGGGACCCTCATTATGCTACTGTGTTAGTGTGAGGCTATTTTAAGCCTTGTTAGTGGTATTAACTAGCGATTTAATTTCACTACTCTTTGCCCCATAGACTAGCGTTATAAGCTAATCTGTTTTTCAAGATAAAACTCTTTACATTTGATTTCCATTAAAACGCATCCCAGAGAACGATCTACTCATCTGTTAATTACCCCTAGGGTCATTTCTCACCGGAGTTGTCCTTTAAGGCATGAATCATCTCATAACTTAACTATTATGACTATTGTTAATGATTGATCTCTAAAAGCATGCTAGCAAAAGCAATAATGCACAAACAAATATTTTGTTCCCTTCAATTGCTAAGACAAAAGCTGAGATCCAACACCCTGCAATAAAAACTAATCTGGAGAGAAGATCTCACAGAAAGAGTGTAAGAGTGTTGAATCATTCCCCTTGATTGAAGGAAATTATCTATGATGTATCTTGCGAATCTATTGTTTTTTTCCTTTTCATGTTTGGTATCGTTTTAAAAGTCTCACTTTAAATCTCTTTGAGCGGTCTCTTTAAGATATCTGATCCTCTCCCCCAAACAAGGTGTTTGTGTAGCAAATATTTACAACCCTTTTGTTCTAGTCTGGGTATTAAGGAAGGGTGGCAGAGCTGCCATTTGGGAAATTCTGTAGGCAGAAGCCTCCATGCAGTTGTCACATCTGTTCAGTGTCTGACACTCTGTGGGACTTTTATGTTGAAGGTATCTGTGCATTGTTCTGTGTCCTGTTTCCTGTGGAGTTTGTAGTTCTTTATGTTGATTAGGTTTCCCAGGTTTTTCCCATTTACCACTCCCCTTGTTAGCCTTGTTCCCTTGTGTGCATTTATACCTCTGTGAATCAGTTGTTCTCTGTCGGTCATTGTTTGCTGTTATGCAGGTATTTCACAGTTCTCTGTTCCCCGTGTTTTCTTTTCGTTTGCTCAGTGTTATTTTGTTCCTGATTTTTGATTGTTTTGGTTATTAAATTTCCCCTGCATTTGGATCCCACTTCTCTGCCTGCCGTCTGTTTATTCCCTGTTCCGTGACAGAATGACCGACCCACTTATGGATCCAGCGGGGAGATTAGTGCGGCTCCAGCAAGGAGAGCTCAGCACCAAGGACTTTGTGTGTGAGTTCATCAGGTTGGCTCGTCTGACTCAGATGGGCGAGGCATGCCTGATGATCCTCTTTCGGAGGGGATTGTCAGAGCCCCTTCAGTCATGCATGCCTGACTGGGATTCTGATGGGTCTTTGGAAAGCTACGCGGCTCATGCTCTTAAGCTATGGGACTGGATGGCAGGATTCACCAAGTCGGAGATCCCGGTGGCCAGAGTCTCGGTGGAGGAGGTCCCAAGTCCAGTGGTCCCGAGTCCAGGGGTCCCTGTGCTGGTGGTCCCTGTTGCTGGTGGTCCCAGTTCGGGTGGTTCGTGGTCAGGCGGACCCTGTGCCAGTGGTCCCAGTTCCGGTGGTCCCGAGTCTGGAGATCCCGAGTCCTGACACAGCCAGGAGGGCTGTGCTGGGATTCTTTGTGGCAGCGGTACTACGTGCTTGGTTGAAACACAGGATCTCCTCTGGGGACTCAGGGCTTGTTTCTGAGCAGCCTGCGGTAGTCTTGGAGGAGTGTCCTGAGCTGACCAAGTGCATTCCCTTGCCGTGGCCGGCCCGCGCACAGAGTCCGGAGAGGGCTCCGGCCCGCGCACAGAGTCCGGAGAATGCACAAGCCAACTACCAGTCTGTGCCCCAGCCCAGCAGCCTGCTGTATGCACAGACCTATGACCAGCCTGTGCCGCCCTGGCCTCCTGAACTGTTTGGGCTGCCCTGGCCTGTCCCTCCAGTCCCGCCCGATCCGTCCCAGGTCCTATCCTGCTTCCAGTGTCCGATCCTGACCCTCCATCCCTCCCCCTGTTCCGCCACCGCTTCACCTCCCTCCGTGACTGGTTCTGGAGTGTCTGGAAGCCACTCCTTTGAGGGGGGGTTATGTCACATCTGTTCAGTGTCTGACACTCTGTGGGACTTTTATGTTGAAGGTATCTGTGCATTGTTCTGTGTCCTGTTTCCTGTGGAGTTTGTAGTTCTTGTAGTTTTTTATGTTGATTAGGTTTCCCAGGTTTTTCCCATTTACCACTCCCCTTGTTAGCCTTGTTCCCTTGTGTGTATTTATACCTCTGTGATACAGTTGTTCTCTGTCGGTCATTGTTTGCTGTTATGCAGGTATTTCACAGTTCTCTGTTCCCCGTGTTTTCTTTTCGTTTGCTCAGTGTTATTTTGTTCCTGATTTTTGATTGTTTTGGTTATTAAATTTCCCCTGCATTTGGATCCCACTTCTCTGCCTGCCGTCTGTTTATTCCCTGTTCCGTGACAGCAGTGCTGTGTCAGTGTCTTAAAGACACTCACACACACTGGATCTCATTCATTAAACTTTTGCAAATATACAAGCAAATTAGTAATTTGCACATAAAATTGACCTTTACAAAAACTCTCCTCCAGATTCACATATGCTTCATATACCACAGATTCGGTGGTTAAACTTGTGTATATTAATGAATTAGCATAAACCCGCCCATGAATCACAACTACGCAAATGACGTGACCAGGAACCCTGTGGAATCTTCTGGACTTCTTTCTCAGATTTGGCTCCAGTATTTTGAAAAAATGCTAAAGAGACTAATTGGTCATTTGCCTAGCCATAAATATTAAAATTATTGTGTGTCCACCAAAGCATTTTAGCCAGCTAAAAAATGCAAGGTGCTCTTCTGAAAATGGCCAGCTGGTGGCGCTTGAAAGCACTTTGCAAGCACAGAGTTTTTTCCAGCTAAGATACTTTGGTAGCTATGATACATAATATCCATGGCAGTAATGTGTTACTAGTATCTCATTTTGAAGAATATTACTGAATATAAGAATGCAGTAAAAAACAATATTAACTTCTCCTTTGTCGTCTAGTCAGTGTACAAGCAGGATAATTGGTTGATGTTGTCCCACTTCTTCTCCACTGTGATTGAACTGCCGGGTAAAAATGTACAGCAACAAGTGCGGCTGGCACAAACTATTGCCACCAGAGGGCTCCCTCACCTGAGTACTAAATCTTGCTGGACTACATTTCCAATCACCCCTTACCAGAGCTCATCACACACACACACACACACACACACACACACACGTTTGTTTTTGTGACATATGGGGACATTCCATAGGCATAATGATTTTTATATTGTGCAAACTGTATTTTATATCCCCTTACACTGCCCCTACCCCTAAACCTACCCATCACAGGAAACATTCAGCATTTTTACTTTCTAAAAAAAAAACCTCATCCTGTATGATTTATAAGCATTTTGAAAAGTGGGGACATGGCTAATGTCCATACATTTCACCCTCTCCTTGTAATACTTATGTCATTATACACATTTGCTTCCTCATAATGCACAAAAACATACATACACACACACACACACGTTTCCCATTACCTGGACTATTTAAGGCCATGTCCACACTAATACGTTTTCATTTGAAAACGTATATTTTTTTCTCCGTTTATGCCTTCCGTCCACACTGAGAAAGCGTTTTAAGTCAATGAAAACGTATCGTTTTGAAAACGCTCTTCAAAGCGGATAATTTTGAAAACGCCGTCTTCACGTCGTAGTGTGGACTGTGAAAACGGAGGCTTTTTATTACGATGACGCATGTTTAGCCATGTGATTATGGAAGCAGAAAAGACTCATTAATAATTCACGCAAAAAACTTAATGCACACATGTGTAGACAATTTCACATGTATGAAATCAAATTTACATGCACAAAAAACTATTCACATGCGAAAAATAAAATTATATATTCATAAAATACATTTCACAAAATGCAAAACACAATTCGTAGATTTACAACTGTGCATAAAAACTTTTGAATGCTTAAAATGTACAAGTTTGTCCTTGAATGTGAATGTACAAATCGTCATTCGCGTCTGAATCGCCTTGGATGTGTGTGTGTGTGTGTGTGTGTGTGTGTGTGTGTGTGTGTGTGTGTATTTTGACTCTCCTGGCAGCGCTCTCCTCCCACCCGGGCCCACCTGGTGTTACGTCATCAGCCTTTGCCCACAGTTCGTCATGGGGCTAAGCAGAGGTTTGCACAATTTGATCAGTTAATTTCTGTTTAGTGAAACTATGAAGTTAGAGATCAGTTGTAGTGATAGCTTATTAAATATTAACAGAAGTAAGCAATTGCTGTGGTAATCAGATATCCCATATGAAGAGGAAATGATGCTTGTTTTGTTGTATATTAGCTGCAGGTAACGTGCAGAGCCCCTCAGACAGCTCTCTCAGCTCATCTGGATGGCCAATAGCTCCCACTTAGCACTGGCCTCATCGGAGTTGTTTTTTAGATACACTTATTGTTTAGTGATGAAGATATTTTGCTATTTGTGCAACAGATAGCTTGTAAATCTACGAATTGTGTTTTGCATTTTGTGAAATGTATTTTATGAATATATAATTTTATTTTTCGCATGTGAATAGTTTTTTGTGCATGTAAATTTTATTTCATGCATGTGAAATTGTCTACACATGTGTGCATTGAGTTTTTTGCGTGAATTATTAATGAGTCTTTTCTGCTTTCATATGTGATGCAGTCATATGACCAATTCACGCCGTATTTATTTTGGCATGTCTCCCAGGCTGCGTCTAAATCATCTCCCTAGTTCAGTAGTCAGGGCACTGATCAGGGAGTCAGCCCATTGACTTATGTCCTGATCTGTGCCCTGACTACTGAGCCAGGGAGCTGATTGAGACACACCCCCAGTCTACATTTTCACTTGCTTTTAGCACTTTATATTCATGTGTTACTCGCAGAAACAACTCCACCTCACTGTCGACCCATTTAAAAATCTCGACATTGCCGCAAAATTTCAAAGAGGAAATAAACGAGTTGCGGAAATGACGCAAGTCGAAGCGTCTTAGATTTGCTCATGCGCAGTACGGGGATGTAAGCATTTTCAGACGTCTCAGTGTAGATGAACATTTTTTGGAAAACGATTGAAAATGATAGTGTGGACGAGAAGCGTTTTTAGACGAAAACTCCATTTTTAAATTTATCCGGATTAGTGTAGACGTAGCCTAAGCCGCTGCACACAAACACTCATTGCGAAGTCTTGTTTTGCCCTGGTTAACACGTACTCTTCTGCCTGTTTACTAGCTTACTCTGCCACCTCTCCCAACACTTTGCCTGTCCTTGTTTATGATCTACGTTTGCCCACTGCCTGTATTCCTACGATTGTTTCATAATAAAGTTGCATATGGATCCCACCGAGTCTCCCGCCTCGTCACAGCTGCATATTACCCAAAGTTGAACAGTAAAAATGTTAAACATTCACAAATTAACTTGTGAAGTATTTTTATGGTACATAGTGCACCAAATGCAATGTCATCGTTTGACTAAATTAGAACACAGAACATTCAAATGTTTTATGCACTATTTACACGTGGCAGGGAGCAGGTGTAAATTTCTTTGTACCAACTTACATTTTGAAAATGACATAAATTTTCTAATTCACGAAAAGCGTGAATTTGCGTGAAAGAGGGGCCTTACAAATTATTTACACACAAATAATTTCTGCTCGTGTTTCATGAATGAGTGGTGGCTGATTGGTGGAGAGGAGTTGAGTGATTAAGCCAATCAGGAGAGGGGGATGATTAGGAGGCCAATGAGCAAATTTGGCCAGGTTACACGCCTGCTCTTTATCGAAGGACATCCTGGGATTTTTAATGTCCATAAAGAGTCAGGACCTCGGTTTAACGTCTCATCCGAAGGACGGAACATTTACAACGTTCACTTCAGTGCTGGGAAGATGTATCTGTATTTAAACTTGGTCATTAATGTAGTAGAAATGTGAAATTATTTTTTAATTATTTTTGCAGCACGATCATACTCCAGGGTTTCTACTAATACAAAGCCATATGCTAATTGCTAAAGTAACCCTTTAACTATCTGAACCCCGTGTTTTGCTGTATTTTTCCTCATGACAGTGTAAAACACCTTAAAATAATCTGTCATTTTTGGCCTTACAGACATGAAATATATGTCTTTACAAAGCTTAAAGTGTCTACTTTTATTTATGTACACTCAAAATAAAAACTAAATGTTGTACTTTTCGCTAAATAAAGAAAACAAACAGGATGCGCGTTCTCCCGTCTGTCTCCCTGTGTCTCTGTGCGATACCGGGTCCCGTGAAAATAAGAAAACACTTTCTAAATTAAATATCATGTTCAGCTGGTATCAAATTTAACAAAGTCACATACAAATATTGCTTTACTTATTTGTCCCTGTCTAGTTATTCATTTATGATGGATCAGTATTCTAAAGTTCCAATAATGTTCCATTATTTTATTTTATTTTGCCTTATTAAAAGCTTGTTTTACAAAAGACTGTGTTGATCAGTTTGTTTATAGTGCATTTCACCATATTTTCTGTCAAGTTCAGTACGGAGCACAAATACGCTCAGTAGTCAAAGTCCACTTGCAGCAAATGTTCACTTCTGATGACGTCTGCAGTGTGAATGTTTCCTGATCATATGCGTGCTGATATAAACAGGGGCGTCGGACTGGGGGGGTAAAGGGTAATGAGTACCCAGGGCCCAAGGCAGGGGGGCCCCTTAGAAGTCAGTTTTCTATACATACATATGTAACACGGATCCACTGAAGGCGAGGTTGACGAACCCAAGTGCAGTTTATTAAACAAATCCAAACAAATAAAAAACTTGGCAAACAACATAAAACTTTACTTGTCTGGACATGGACATGGACATGGACATGGACATGGACATGGACATGGACATGGACATGGACATGGACATGGACATGGACATGGACATGGACATGGACATGGACATGGACATGGACAAACCACTCACCACCAGCGGGTTACACATACATCAATAACTGACCAAGACTCTGGCAAACATGAGGGCTTAAATACACAAGGGCAAGTGACAAAACGAGGGACACCTGTGAACAATGAGTAACTCATAAACCAATGAAAACAAGACAGGAACACGAGGCAGGAACACATGAGGGCATGGAATCACATGACAATAGACCACATGACAAAACCAGGAAGTGCATGACAAAACATGACAGTGAACATGAAACCTTAAAACATGAAACATGAACCTACACCAAAACACCCCGTGACAACATATACATTAATCAGTGTGGCTTATTTTATTTACGTTTTAAGTGTTTTTTATGAAAAAATGCAATACCCCACCCATTGGTATCACTATGGTATTTGGTACAGGGGCCCAGCAAGATGGTCTGTACCCAGGGCCCAAAATTTGGTGCTACGCGGCTGCATATAAACAGTGTCAGCATTATATCATCAGTGTCTAGTTTAAAGTTCATACCTGTTTCTCTGTCCTCTGAGCTGCAGCTGATACAGTGTGATGGTTTTTATGTTCATCCATCGTGCACAGCACACATATACACGTCTGATCAGTGCAGCAGAAAACCTCAAGGGGTTTATCATGTTGACGGCAGATCATCTCCTGCAGTCGTCCAGTGGCATCCGTCACTTTATGTGGCTTACGTGAGTGAAATTCCTCATGACGGTCAAAATGAGTTTGACAGTAAGACTCCAGACACACCAGACAGGATTTGACGGCTTTGTGTTTTGTTCCAGTACAGACGTCACACTGCACATCTCCAGCTCCAGAGTAACGGTCAGCAGAAAGTTTAGTCTTCTTCAGTTTCTCCACCACATCAGCCAGCATGGTGTTTTTAGCTAAAGCAGGTCTTGGACTGAAGGTCTGTCTGCACTGAGGGCAGCTGTAGACTCTCTTCTGATCCTCCTGATCCCAGTGGACTGTTATACAGATCTTACAGTAACTGTGTCCACAGGAAGTGGTCACTGGGTCCTTCAGGAGATCCAGACACACTGGACACAGGAACTCATCCTGATCCACTGAAATTCTGGCGTCTGCCATTTTACTGCATTAGACACACAAACAAACCACAGCTCAACTGCACTTAAGTTTCTCTTTCCCTGAACTCATGTGATTCCTATTTCCTTGTTCTTTGTTTATGTAACGTGTGTAAAAGAGGTGTGTCTGCAAGTCTATCAAGAAGGTTCCTTTTTCCTGGTATTGAAGAGCCTTATTCCTGCTCAGTTCAGTTTTGACGATACTCCCATATACCAGGACAACCCGATCACACATAAATGCATATAAATAGTATGAGTGTGCAATGTCGTGGAATGTATACGTTATACATTCCACGACATTGCACACTCATACTATTTATACTAATTTTTCGTGATTCATGACTGGTTTTTTATATAAACGGTGTGTAGTTAACCCCAAAATGAAAAGTCTGTTAGCGACAACAGATTGAAGGAATAGATAATTACATATTTTTTTATTTTGGGTTAACTGTCTTATATGTAAATTGTACATATATTGCGCTGATACATTATAATCTGCAATTTTTGCTACGGCACTATTTTAACGTTGTTGTTTTTTCTTCATGTATACGATTAGGGGAAATAAAAGAAACCACTCTAGTGAGGATGATGAAGAGAATTACTTTGCAAGCAAGAGACTGGAAAAAAACAGTCAGAATTGAGGATCACTCCAGTCTGGTCTCACCCTTAATACGTAGGTATTAATACGTTACTTTCAAAGAGACTAAACGTACGTCTTAGTACGTTTGGAGAAGTGCTAAAATGTAAAATATAGACGTATTTGCAACATTTAAACGTAGTATTATTACATTTTTACAGCTAAAAAACGTAAAATATTTACGAATCCATCATGAAATCTTTTTTTTTTTTTGAGAATACAAAACTTTATTCTGGTAAAAACATTTTTTTTTGTTTTGTTATATCTTAAAGATATCTATATAATTTCCCTTTGACCATTTTATTGATTAATCTACGATCCCTTAACACTACCCAAAACCTAAACCTACCAATTTAATACAGAATATAAAGAAAATAAAAGGTAAAACGTTGGAAAATGACGATTTTGGTAACAATATAGCATTAAAAAAAATATTTTGAACGGCTAATCCTACACTTACCCCTAAACCTACCCATTAGCATTTATTAAAACAACGTACTGTTATAAATCAAAGCATAACAGACAGACCAGTGTACTCACAATGATTTATTTATTGCAAAAATGTCAAAAGCGGTACCAAAAGTAGTTCAAATGAAGATGTGTTGCAGTCGCAGTCCTCTCTGGTGGTATATAACGTTAAAAGTTTTGTATGAGGTACAGAGCAGAATGTTAGCTTAGCTATTAATCAATGAAAATATTAATCCGGCTTCTCCATAGACAGTAAAAGAAATGGACCGAGCATTCCCATTGACGTCTACGGCGAAAGAATGAAGTCAACCTAGGGGCACTCACTTCCTGATGGCTGAGCGAACTGCGCAGGCTCAGACTGAGCTTGACGACGTAGATGTGACGTGAGCCTCCTGTCTGACAGCTGTGAGTCTTCTAGTAGATGTGGAAAGCGAAAGCTGAATCACGTTGTTTAAATATTTTCTCCCGTTGCTTTTGGCTCACTATGGGCTTCTCCCCATTCTTCCCCCTTGACTTTATCAGACTAGTCTCCAGGACATGTCTCCACGTCCCCCCGACTGTCTCATAGACAGTAAAAGATTGCCTGCGAGCGTCTCCTCCTGTCTATACGGTAATTTCTCAACTGTGCGACAGGGTCGCGTTGGTTATGACGCAATCGTTAGCCTATTTTTACAAAAACAGCTGCTGCGGAGCGATAGTGTAAGATACAAGGTAATGGAGCCTTTTATACATTGTCATGTTTCTTTAGAAATAAACAATGGACAAATGGAGTCTTTAAACGTCTCAGATGTAAAGTTATTCACTGTCAAAGTGACTCAAAAATGAATGGGAGTCAATGGGATGCTAACAGCAGGTGATGGCTTGGTTAGCAATGGCAGCCCCTAGGGGTGGAATGCTTTCCGAGCGCTAGATTACCCCCTTGGGCTTCTCTCCGTGAAGTTGCGCGTTTCCCATTTCAAATACAAATCGACTGAAACACGGCATGTCAAAAATCTGTGACGAAGCAGGCGAGAGCCAATGAGCGTTCGATGCCACTGCCGTAAATCATGTCGTAACGCTTCATGAGGGCGCGTTTTTTAAATTTGAATTTACGAGAGCGAGATTTGATGTTTACCGTCGCGCTACTGAGAGGAGATGAAGACTAATGGAGATGAAGATCACCGGGCTCAATTTTAGATTTGTTTCTCACAAACATATGGATTCTAACGATTTGGATTACAGCAAACGAATAAAGTGTTGCGTTTTGTGAATTGATGTTGTGTTTTGGTGTATCTTGTGATCGCCAGTTGCTGAATAGGAGAAAATGCCTTTTTATGTCTCACAGCAAACAACAAGCTAAATACTACAAAATGGTTGGCAAGAATGTTATTCATCTGACGGTTTTAAAATTCAGTTTCTTTTAACATTATCTAGTCACCCGAAATGAGTTTGTAGTGATGTCACGAGAGCAAAATGTTATTTTATATTTCTGTTATTTTATATTAGGTTGATTAACTTAGTAAAATGCATTTAATAAATGTGACTGAAAACATGTATTGATGTGACTATTGGATATAAAATAAACAATATTAATGCCACGATTTATAGGAGCCGGTGGCTGGCTGCTTACACGTTAACGTCAATAATTTACATTTTAGTGCTGTCAATACGTCAATATTGTACATTTTAGTGCTGTTAATAAGTCAGTATTGTACGTTTTATTGTGTGTGAAAACGTTAGTAAATGTACGTGTAGTAGAATCACACTTTATGTAAAAATACTCACGTATTTTCATGAGATCACGTTGATCACTCAGAAGTTTTTGCAGCACCCCATATACCATCACCACCACGGACTATGGTAGAAACTCTGAGAACTCCATTCAGACACAGATGGTATTGCAAGTCCTTCCACCTCTAGGAATAATTTACGCTATGTACCAGTGCAGTTAAAAAATGGAGACAGAACATGTTTCAGTTCATCTCAGTTTCAGTGTTTGTAAGTATTAACTTCATCTTTTTAAAGGCCTAATTCAACTAGGGATTTAAGATTCAACTGACTACCTACAAAACACTATACAAAAATATACAAAAAAAAGCTTCAAGTTCATGTATGCTTATTTTTATTAGTTTTTTACAACCTTGCTGACTGAAGATTTAAAAGCACAAGAGGTCATCAAACAACAACTTGCCATCATTCTGAAGAATCAGCAGAAACAGAACAGTGCTCAGTCGCAGAGTGATGAACTTCCAGACATCACCACATTCAACCTCCCTTTGTCAGATTTATCTGATCTGGAAAGGCTTGAAAATCAAATAAAGGATCAGCCAGAACAAATGAAGAAGTTGGTAAGTTGAAGTCCTTGCATTGTTCACACAATTTGTCTTGTATATATTAAAATCACATTGATACTCACTTACTGTTGTATAATTATTTTGCCTGTAATACTGTTTAAGTTTTTTTTTTCTTTTTTTTTCTCTCTTCTTCAAAGGTAACCTATTTAGGAACTATTGGTGGGTTTTCCACTAAAGAAGCTGTGTGGCATATCCTGCTAAAGCTTTTGGGGGAACTCCTTGGCTAAAATAATTAACTGGAGTGGTGCAAACCAAAAAGTGGCATTTCATGCATTGGCCCTCAGGACTGTAGTCAATAAGTTGATTTTATATACATTTCAGTACATAGAGTATGTATACATCTGTCGTGCAAGATTACTTTCATATGAATGTTAATGGTGTATTTTTTTTGCTTGTGAAACAACATGTTTCCTTTCAATTAGCTAAGTCCAATAGCTCTTTAAGGTGTGTAAGCACTCCCTTTTAACTGCTGACCAATTAGCATTTTTAGACATGTCCTGGTATTTGTTTTAGAAATTGAAATTAAAAGATGATTCCATATTTTTTTCCTCAACATTGAGTGATTACATACTTTTTTCCTCTACTTGATCTGGGAAAAGACATGCCATTAATATTTAAAATATTTAAAAGTGTCAGGGACTTTTTTGAAGTATGTTTCATGAAGCCCGAATGTTAAGCTATTGAACAAACTTTGCAAGCAGCGAGGCGAGGGACTGTGAGAGTGGGCCGGTGGCGAGGGTTAATGAGTGCCAGCTGCGCGCCACACCGGTCTCGTCTCACGGCGGAGTGACGGGAGCATAAAAGGAGGAGCGACGACAGTGGAAGAGGAGAGAGGACCAGGCCTGGACTTTACGTTGAGTTTTATTTATGTAGTATTATGTGTGTGCGGGCAGTCATCCGTGAGGGGCTTCCCGTGTTACTTTCGTTTTGTTTGTTTATTTTGAATTCAACCCGTTACAGTGTCATATCTGTTATTTGTTTGTTTTCTGTAAATTAAAAAAGCTGGGTGAACATCCTCTAAGTGGGGTGATTCCATAATTTTTGCCAGGGGTTGTACATCACGTTCGTACTGATTCAAATATTCATAATTATTCAAAATGAATAAAATAACGAGGTATGAATAATTATTCATATTTCCCCTCTGAGCTAATTCGCTATAGCGGAATTCTCTTAAATCTGTCTGATTTTAATAAACTAAAGTTAATTTACTGTTTTTATCCAGTTGATTCTTCCATTGTATTTCAATGTAAACTATTTATATGTATCTTTACATATACAATGACATTAAAAAAGAAACCAAAATACAGTGGAAAATTAGTTACCAAAAGAATTTAAATTGTGTTACACTGAACACATCCTGCATCATGATCCCATACAGCTCTGAAAAAAATTAAGAGACCACTTAACATTGAGTTCTCAAGTAACAATAAAAAGGTAATGCATTCAGTTTTGTGAACAGAAGGATTGTTTGTGCCAGCAAGTTTTGTCCATAGAGCTACAGCAACTTCTCATGGTTTAATCAAATGTTTACCACCACACAATAATCTCCTTATCAGGATGTTAACCTAAACCGGCATGTCTTTCATTTCTGTGGTTATGTAAATATCTCTTGTTTAGTTTCATTTTCATTATACCACATGTTTTACAGGAATACCATGCATGTTTTGGTCTCAGTAAAAAAACAAAACAGGATTTGACATCCTAACAAAACTGTCAACACAATCATAAAACAAAATATTTTAAAGGACTTTTTTTTTACAGCGTGGCCAAAGTTTAGCAAAACAAGGGAACGAAATATGTTGTTGGAACTGTTAATTCATATATATTTTAATATACACAGATCAGGCATAACGTTATGAGTGAAGTGAATAACACTGATTATTTCTTCATCTTTTCATCAGAGATCAGTTTGTTTTGTATGGGTCTTTCTCTTTTACACAATGATACTAAACTAGCCTAGAAATATAAGGTGTTTCTCAATGTCAAGGATGCTTCCTTGGAAGGTCTGATCCTTCCAAGTCACTTCCTTCAGAGGCTAGGCGAGGCTCCTCTTAAGCATTCGGAGAACACGTAAATGGAACAGGCTAGCAAGTGCACGTCATTACGTCATTACGTCAGTGAAAAGGTCCGTTGGCCATCAATAACATTATGTGTAACGTTATTTGTATATATTTTTATATCAATACAGTAGTAATTTGTACCGGCATTTAAACGTTAAACTTTACGTATATTTACTACGGTTATAACAAATGTTTGGTAACGTAAATAAAAGCATTATGGCAATCAGCGAGGTGAGGGACCGTGGAGTGATAATGAGCGGCAGCTGATCGCCGCCACACCGGTCTCGGCTCACAGCAAAGTGATTGGAGTATAAATGTGGAGCGTGGAAGACGAGAGAGGACTAGGCCTGGAGTTTATGTTATAGTTTATTATGTGTGTGCGGGCAGTCGCCCGTGAGGGTTTTTCCCGTGTTACTTTCGTTTTGTTTATTATTTATAATAAAGCTGTTGAACGTTCACCGGTTCCCACCTCCTTCCTTCCCATCTACAAACTCCGATACAAGCATATTTGCACTGTTCACGCTCAGACTCCGGGAACATCAGAAGATAGCGAAGCTGCGCGCATAGGATTGTGGGTGATTTGAGAATGCGAAGTGCGCGAAGGCTACTCATATGCATCCTTTCCTGTATATGACATATTTTTCAAACGAAGGACTCAGTCCTTGATTGAAATTCGAGGATCCTCGACATTGGAACAGTCCTTCGTCGGATGTCGATGACGTGGCATCCTTGGAATTCTGGCTTCCGAGGATCCTTCCTTGACATTGAGAAACGCCTCTAGACGCACCCTAGCGGCAGCAAATTTAATCTGCCCGCAAGTGTCGTCTAGGAACTCTCAATAGAGGAAATGCACGTGACATCATCGTCAGCTGGAGCGACTGTGATTACGCCCCGCTGAGGAGAAGGGGGAGGCTGCAGACCTGGAGCAAGACAGTTCTACGGCCCAGACAGTTCTACGGCTCAGGCAGTTTTACGCCCCTGTTGTTCCTGACACGACCAGAATGGGATACACGGCGAAATAATATTAAATCTAGCCATAGGTGTTGACTAATTGAGTTTTTTTTTTTTTTTTTGGAATTTAAATAAAGCTTTTATACCCGTGTCGATGGCGACACATTCAACCAAGCTGTACACAGTAAACTCCTCAACCGTTTGCACTATCACAATAATTAAAATAACTCCCGACAGTAGGCCTACTAACTGACGCTTTTCGCCAATATAACTTTAAAGCCTTATGGTAATGTCATGATTTCTATCAGCACATCACTGCTGCTTTCAGGGGCGGGAAGGAGGGATTTAAAACGGAGATACGGATCGCCTCAGGTTCTGTTTTAGATTATTTTTAGATTACAAAACCTAATTTAAAACCTAAAAACATGGCAAAGACAGAGGAGGCGATAGAGTTTATTTGTGACAATTGGAAGGAGACTGAGTGGGACTCTTCAGACCTGGAGTCTGTGTATTCAGATACTGAGGATACGCGTTACTGCTGGCGTTGATTCAGGCATGGATTAAGGTGAGTGAAAGCTTGTCTTATTTCCGATTGAGGCTGTTATAAATATCAGTCAAATAGGCATAGATTTACTGTTTCAGTTCAAAATGTTTCACGCATCTTAGAATGTGTGTGGTGTAACGTTATCCGTGTGCCGCAAAAAAAAAAAAAATTCCTGTGCGCATGTAATTTATTCGTTGCATGCGTGTGTGTGTGTGTGTGTGTCTTCAGCTGTGTGCATGCGTATGTGTGTGTCTGTGATGTTTGTTGTGTTGATATGCTTGTGTTCTAACAGTACTGAATTGTATTTAGAACTTATTTTTGCTTTTAATGTATTTTTTGTAATGGAAAATACATTCATAAATATACAGTGAGTTTGTAACACAAACTTGCATTTTTTTGTCAGTGTGTCTTCTCCAGAAGCAAATGGCCTGGCCATCCACAACACCCCCTCAGAGGGGCCATGGGCACAGTCAGGGCCAAACAAAAGGTCTTGAACAGAAGGTCCCCAAGAGGCTATTCACTGGATCAGAGATGATGACCTTTTTTGTGTGTGAAGTGGATGGACACAAGCAAGGTCTCCATGTACATAACTAGGGCTGTGCAATATATTGAAAATTATCGGAATATCATATAATGTTCATATCGAAAAAAATATAGACTATCAAATGTCCATATAGCGATAAATCACAACGGCACACAATATCTGAATGATTTTAATATTCTACTTCACAAGTGTCCGTTTTAGGTCGCCGCGTATCGCAGAGAATAGACTGGGCACACAACTGTTACTTTTGTGACTAGCCTGATGATTAAAGGAGTTATTAAACGCAAAACTGCTTTAGATCTTATTTTTAATAACAAAGATAAATTAAAATAACAAAAATAATCGTCCACCCCTAGTTCAGGTGTCTTTGTTTATGTTCTTGATGTTAAGTTTTAGGTTGAAATAACTATATATTACCAAGTCAAGCAAATAGTTTTTTAATGTTTAAATATTTGCATATTTATTTATTTTTTTAGTTTACTTTGATGTTAAAATTATATTGTCAGATTTATGATATACATTTGTGTTGTAGTGATGCTTTCTTTTCCCCGAAAGAATGTAAAACACATAAATGGTATCATTCTTTGTTTTTAAATATATTTTTTTTAATATAATTGAAATAGATTTTACACACTAATAGCAATTTTGTATATCGAATATCGCATTATTTAACAAGGTATTGCAAATCACATTTTTCTTCAATATTGCACAGCCCTATGCACAACTGTCCAGTGTCCACACAGTGTATAAATGCGACAGACAACAGAGGATGGGCAACAACAGAGGGTCCCTGTTCCCAGGCCAACAGCAGTTCAACAGTACAATAAGCATATGGTGGGAGTTGCG
Organism: Pseudorasbora parva; assembly: GCF_024679245.1. Classification (NCBI taxonomy): domain Eukaryota; kingdom Metazoa; phylum Chordata; class Actinopteri; order Cypriniformes; family Gobionidae; genus Pseudorasbora; species Pseudorasbora parva. The sequence goes on from NC_090191.1 coordinate 3,888,288, forward strand.
CCTGAATATTACCGTGACCAGCAGCTTCATTTTATACAAATAGATGTGTGCCACATCCCAGGACAAGCCCGTGACACTGTAAAACTTAGAGGAGCTTCTGGGTGGTCAGCTCACAGGCGTTCCCCTGGATGGCAGCCCCAGAGAGATGTGATCATCTGCCCCCGTTCCTGTGAGTGACGTTCAGGACCTGTCTCAGAGGGCCCGTATGGGACGGTGTCATTGCATATGATGCAGAAGGAGCCACCCCATGGACGTGCCAAGGGTGTGATGTGGGCCTAGGTTTGCAACCTGGTAGGAACTGCTTTAAGAGATCACCACATTTGAATGACTACAGTGAATGATCGAAAATGCCTGGACAACTCAGGTAAAGAAAAGCTCCTGAGTGAAAACTGCAACCCAGTGTCACAAAAAAAGACTTGTATATATGTATTATAGTTTATTCTTCACGTTTTATGTGTTAGATTATTTCATTCAGGTGTTTTTTTCTTTTTTCAATGAAAAGCAGTGAAATTTCCTGAGATGTTGATTTATGACAATTTGAATGATTATTACAAAATATTAATCACAAGAAGTCTCTTCTGCTCACCAAGGCTGCATTTATTTGGAATACAACATACAGCAAAAGGTTTTAACAGTATTATTGTGAAATATTCTTACAATTTAAATGAACCTTTTACTATTTGATGCAAAGCTGAATTTTTTTAGCATCATTACTCCTGTCTTGAGTGTCACATGATTATCAAATCGTATTCTAATATAATGATTTAAACATTTATTTGTGATAATAAATGTTTTATTATCAAAGACAGCAGTTATGTAGAAAAAATGTAATCCTAAAAAAAAAGTTTAACACAACTGCTTTCAACATAAAACTGCTTTCAATATTGATAATAATCATAAATGTTGTGTGTATGTGTTCATATAAGTTACATTTATTTAGCCCATCAGTCATGAAGTGTAGGCTACTCATACCCTTGATGAATTCTATCAGCTGTATTACATAGCATTTTATAAAGCCAAACACAATTCACCTCTTTCCTTAAATGCCACAGGTCATTTAGCCACCTGATAAGAAAAATAACTAATGTTTAACCACTAAACTACAGAGACATCAGAGCCAGCGGCAAACGTCAGAAGGGCTAGCCGAGGTAATGCTACTCTCGGTGGAAGGATCGCCTGGATCTTACAACTCCGAGAACATCAGATCAGATTTTCAAATAAGCCACATATATTAAGTTTTAAACAACCATTCTCGCCTGAAAAACTATTTACATTATGCTCAAGTCGTACAGCCATACACTATCTGAATTAATGCAACGCCAATATTTATACATTCACAAAAAACACGTAATTAGTCAACGTCAATGGACATATATAACTCGAGCCTCGGGATAATTTCGCCGTATATACGCCTATAACATATAATTTACGCCTTTAACAACAGGGGCGTAAAACTGCCTGGGCCGTAGAACTATGGAGTCAATATAATGCCTTAATGTTTTGCACAAAAATAAAGTTTTGCAAAACAAAAAAAAGAATTGAGCAAGAAAAAAATGTTTTGAAAACAAAAATAAAGAATTGCAAAGGAAAAATAAAGTATTGAGCAGAAAAAAATAAGTTTTGCAAACAAAAATAATAAATTGCAAAATAAAATAAAGTTGTGCAAAAATAAAAAAATATACTCAATTACAAAATTCAATGACAGCTGTAATGCTATTTTATCTTTGCCACATATTTTTCATGCTCAAACCTACTAAATCATTTGCACCGCTCATTTTATTTTGCGTTTGAGTCAAGCGTGCGCTCACGGTACTGGGTTTCCTTTGCGCTGCACTTTTCTGCACGGTTCTCTTTGTGGCACTGGTTTGACGTGGGGGTGGAGTCAAGAAACGGGGGCACGCCCCCACGAAATACGTCATCGGCAGGAGACGGAGATCAAGCATGGCACAGCAGAGGCAAGTGGGAGGATTCTAGGTATGTAAAGGTGTTTGTTTCCTATTATTTAGCGTTAAATGTGTTTTATTGTTTTTTTCCCATCTTCTTCTAAATGCGATTATTATTAACGCCCTTTGCTGAAGAAGTTAGAGATAATTTGCACATGAACTTGTTGTAAAATGATAGGTATGTAAAGTTGATTGTTTCTTTTTATTTAGCGTTAAAATGTTTTTTTTCTTCTTCTTCTAAATACGATTATTATTTACACTATTTCCATCTTGATGTTGATGTGCATTAAACGGTATATGATACACCAGGACTTGCCTCAACACACCAGCCTGGACGATACATTGCCTTAATGAAAAAGTTCACACATCAGTTAGAAATGTCCTAATAAAATGTTTAACAACTGCAAGATGCAGATACATTTTTGTGACACGTTTATAAGTAGAATGACAAATGTTTACTTAAGCTTAGCCACAGATGGACAGGAGAGGTTGTAGGGCACACTAAATTGGCAGACACATTGTGTTGTATATTTTGTTTTATTATATTACTACACACTCAGAAACGAAATGAAATGTGTAAACCAAACGTAATGACAAATTAACTAGATAAATAAAGAAATAACTAAATTATAACAAACTTAGCTGTCTTTTTCATATTGTAAGGTGTACTCCAAAATATCATGCAGAGTCTTTAGTGTTTTGTATATTTCATAACTAATTGAATACATTTATTTTGTAGGTCGGTGGGCACTGATGCCACCAGGGTTGAATTGGGGCGTATGGTAATGGAGAGACTGCTCTCCAAACTCCAGTATGCAGTGAGTCTCCAGCCGCTGGACTTGCAATTTATATGCAGTCATGAATTTATTTTTATCACATCAGTCCATAATCAAATTACAATCCCAGATGGAGGTGCAGTGTGTTTTATTAGGATTTGTAATGCTGCATTCTCCCAATATAATGGTTATAAATCTTTCATAAATCCTAATATAATGTTTTATCTTGCATATGTATTTACATTATCATTTCTGTGTGTTCTAATTTTGTGCTCTTTTTTTGCGACCCTTGTTCTGTTTCATGTTTTCTGTAGTTATCCAAGCTTCTTGAAGCTGAATTTCCCAAATTGAGATCACTCACTGGAGGGTGGCTGCTTTATAAGGCACCAGGTGCATTATATTAAATACCAGAGCAGACACAAGCATGACAACGCATAACTGTTTTAGTGCAAACTGTACAAAAGTTATATTTTTAGTGGTATTAGACACTGGGTTACAATTGCACATTTTCTCCAGCCATCCCAAAGCTTTCACATGTACACATTCCCTTTTAGAAAAAAAAAAATATTTTATAATTTTGCAGTCAGTGAAGTGATAGAGTAGTAATCATTTTTTAGCTTCCACTTTATGGACATGAGCCTAATTGTACTGTGTGGGCCCCCTAATACTTGATGTGTTGTAATGTGTATTTGAATTGGCACAGGTGGCAGTGGAAGAAGGCGGCTCATTGTTGTCCCTCCAGACTCCGAGGGCTATACTGGCAACCTTATCAAAATGGCAACAACCACTGGAAGAAAGGCACTCAACATGGTTCCTCTTCAAGATGGCATCATTGTGCCCACCGACCTACAAAATAAATGTATTCAATTAGTTATGAAATATACAAAACACTAAAGACTCTGCATGATATTTTGGAGTACACCTTACAATATGAAAAAGACAGCTAAGTTTGTTATAATTTAGTTATTTCTTTATTTATCTAGTTAATTTGTCATTACGTTTGGTTTACACATTTCATTTCGTTTCTGAGTGTGTAGTAATATAATAAAACTAAATATACAACACAATGTGTCTGCCAATTTAATGTGCCCTACAACCTCTCCTGTCCATCTGTGGCTAAGCTTAAGTAAACATTTGTCATTCTACTTATAAACGTGTCACAAAAATGTATCTGCATCTTGCAGTTGTTAAACATTTTATTAGGACATTTCTAACTGATGTGTGAACTTTTTCATTAAGGCAATGTATCGTCCAGGCTGGTGTGTTGAGGCAAGTCCTGGTGTATCATATACCGTTTAATGCACATCAACATCAAGATGGAAATAGTGTAAATAATAATCGTATTTAGAAGAAGAAGAAAAAAAACATTTTAACGCTAAATAAAAAGAAACAATCAACTTTACATACCTATCATTTTACAACAAGTTCATGTGCAAATTATCTCTAACTTCTTCAGCAAAGGGCGTTAATAATAATCGCATTTAGAAGAAGATGGGAAAAAAACAATAAAACACATTTAACGCTAAATAATAGGAAACAAACACCTTTACATACCTGGAATCCTCCCACTTGCCTCTGCTGTGCCATGCTTGATCTCCGTCTCCTGCCGATGACGTATTTCGTGGGGGCGTGCCCCCGTTTCTTGACTCCACCCCCACGTCAAACCAGTGCCACAAAGAGAACCGTGCAGAAAAGTGCAGCGCAAAGGAAACCCAGTACCGTGAGCGCACGCTTGACTCAAACGCAAAATAAAATGAGCGGTGCAAATGATTTAGTAGGTTTGAGCATGAAAAATATGTGGCAAAGATAAAATAGGATTACAGCTGTCATTGAATTTTGTAATTGAGTATATTTTTTATTTTTGCACAACTTTATTTTATTTTGCAATTTATTATTTTTGTTTGCAAAACTTATTTTTTTCTGCTCAATACTTTATTTTTCCTTTGCAATTCTTTATTTTTGTTTTCAAAACTTTATTTTTGTGCAAAACATTAAGGCATTATATTGACTCCATATAGAACTGTCTGGGCCGTAGAACTGTCTTGCTCCAGGTCTGCAGCCTCCCCATATAGGATATGATTGCCTCCCAGCGAGACCGTGAAGTGTCGAGCTCGGGCGATCGGGTTTTTTGCGGTGAGCTCCTCGGGAATGGCGACGCCGCACGAGGTCGCGGTCGGGGCGCTGGCAACAGCTGGGTTGAGAGTGGAGTGCGCATGGTAGGAAACGCAGGAGATTCTGGAAGCGATCCAGAAATGGAGGAGGAAGTGTCAGGTGTGGGAAATGGAGGTAATGAATGGAAGGTAGTGGAAAATCGAAAAAGAAAGTCAAACCGGGGGCAGTTCTCAGATTCTGATAGTGATAAGGGAAAACATCAGTTAAGGAGAAGAAAGGAGGAATATAAGGTAATGATACAATTCGTATCTGAATCGGATTTTGCAATAAATCCACTGAAATTAACTAAAGCAATTAATGACGAGATTGGGCCGATTGATAATGCAAAAATGGTGAGAGGGGGTAAATTGCTATTATTTTGTAAAGACAACAAGCAACAGAAAAAGGCACTAGGAATGAGAACTTTACTGGGGAAAAAAGTAACAAATTCAATCCCAGAAGAGAAAAATTGGGTAAGATGAGTAATAACAGGGATCCCGATTGACATGACAACAGAAAGAATCAAAAATAATATATCTGGAGCAGAAGTGAAGGAAGTAAGAAGACTTCAGTATGTCAAAGACAAAGAAAAGAAGGATAGTTTATCTGTGATGATACATTTTTGTTGAGGATAAATTACCTGAAAGGGTGTATTTAGGATACATAATAATAATAATAATAATAATAATAATAATAATAGATTTTATTTATAATGCACTTTTCATTCCGAAGAATCTCAAAGTGCAAAAAGGGGGGGGGGGGGAATAACCCAAAAAATGAATAACAAGTAAAAATATAGAATACTACAAACAATCAACCAACACAGAAAACAGAACAGAAACAGAGCTGATGGTGAACAGAAACAGAGCTGATGGTGAACAGAAACAGAGCTGATGGTGAACAGAAACAGAGCTGATGGTGAACAGAAACAGAGCTGATGGTGAACAGAAACAGAGCTGATGGTGAACAGAAACAGAGCTGATGGTGAACAGAAACAGAGCTGATGGTGAACAGAAAACAGCTGATGGTGAAAAGAAAACAGCTGATGGTGGAAGTCTCTGTTAGCTCCGCAGCACACTGTGGTCCACTCCATGTTTAAAATTTCTCCCAGCGGTAGTGTGTCCTGATGACATCACTGAGGCACGAAAGCTGAAGACCAGATGATGGGTCTTCATGACGATTCAAACGATGGGGATCGCCGCAGCACCATGCAGGAGGCAGAACATTTTTCCGGGCACTTCTGTGGACGCAGAAGGTCGGCGCAGAAGTCCAAGCCGCTCCACGGCCGCAATGCAGGACGGAACAGCGGCGCAGCCGAGAAGCGGAACATCCCAACATCATGCCGGACGCCGATTACGATGGCCCGGATGACGCTAGCCCGGTGCAAACTTCAGCCCCCATGCAGCTTATGCCCAAGGGAGACCACCAGTGAGCAGTCGCGGCGAGAAACATCAATGTCCTCCAAACCAGAACCAACCGCAGCAATTCAAACATAAACATTAGAGAAGCGGTGGAAAACGGCGAAACGACGAACAACGTCCTCTCAGTGGCTGCCAGCAATCATCAACAGCCCCAATTGTAGCTCTGACTGTTAGACTAGTCACAAACATAAGGAAATAAAATCAAATCTAAATCTAATAGTACATTAACATGATTTGTGGGTGGAGAAGCGGCGAACAGACAACGCCAGCGTCCTCTCCCCCACGTTGCCTAGCAACCGAATGAGTTATGTGGTTAGACCATATGTACCTCCACCATTAAGATGCTTTAAATGTCAAAGATTTGGCCATGTTGCGGCAGTATGTAGAGGGAAGCAAAGATGTGCAAGATGTGGAGGAGAGCACGATTACGGTAAATTTGAACAAGGAGTAAATCCCAAATGTTGTAACTGTGGGGGAGAGCACAGCGCAGGGTATGGAGGATGTGAAGCGAGGCAAAAAGTCCTGAAAGTACAAAATGTAAGAGTGGAAGATGGGTTAACATATGCTGAGGCCCTGAAGAAAGTGGAACAGGAAACAAAAACAAAAGAAATGAAGAAAGCTGCACCTCATATAATGAACAAAGGCAAAGAAGAGAGTGAGAAGGATCCAGTGGAGATTGATAAAGTGTCTTTTGTAGCATTTATAGTTGAAGAGGTAAATTGCTCAGCGCAAACGGAAAGTCGGACAGAGAGAATTAAAATTATAGTGAGAGCAGCAGAAAAGTATTTGGAAATTGAAGGAATTAATGTGGAGATGATCAATGAAAAACTAAAAGTACCGGTAGGAAACACCCAGACAGCATGTGGTGGAGGTTCGTAATGGTTTGCTAATATTACAATGGAACGCAAGAAGTTTGATAGCAAACGGACAGGAATTTAAGAACTTCATATTAAAACAAGAAAGACGCCCAGATATAATTTGTGTTCAGGAGTCTTGGTTGAAACCATGTCTTAATTTTACACTATTAGGATATATCAGGATAGACCAGACGGAAATGGAGGGGGTATAGTAACTTTCATAAAACAAGATATAGGATACAGGATTGTAGAAATTAATGAAGAACATGAGGTAATAGTAGTTGAAATATGGGAAGGATCCGAAAGTATAAAAATAGTGAATCTCTATAATCCATGTAAGAAACGAAATATAGGAGATTTGGAAAAAATAGATGCTAACGGTCAGTGGCGGCGCCAGGGGGGGGCTAGGTGGTGCTGCAGCTCCCCCTATATTAGTCATAGCACCTGCCCAGCACCCCCAAGAAATGTCTGTAATTTTTTATATTCATATTTTAAAGTCATGTTTGAATATTCTCTCATGTTTTTAAAATAAGAATTAAATAATAATTTAAAATTATATTTTAGTCTTAAATAACATGAGGCCCAAATAGGTGATCATCTTTGGCCAATGGGCTCGGCGCCCGCGAACCTCTGAGCTTGTTTTTGATACCGAGTTTTAGCAAAGTAAAATAACGTTACACCAAAATGGATCGTTTTTTGCTCCCTAAACGTCCACGTTCTGAGTCATATCCTGAAACGAGAAACGAGACTGTGAAGGTGCAGACACAACACTCGTCATCACAGAGCCTCGAGAACAAGAAAATTCCTGGGATGAACTTAAAGACAGAGAATCGGCGGCGGCGGTTTTCACTGAGGATGCTAACGTTACAGTCAGTCAGTGTTGCCAACTCTCACGAGATAAATAATCAACTGCAGCTTCAAAAACAAGCCCAATATTACTATATTATTAATTATTATCATATCAATATAATTTATGATCAACAATTTATCAATAAATGAGCCTGCTATTAAATTGAAACCTTTCAGAGTTTGAAAAGCAAAAACAGATGTGATATTACAAAATTATTCAAATTGCAATAAAGGCTGTGAACAGAAGAGGTTTGGAGATGGAAAAAGTGATGTGAAGGCTAATTATGGTAACCCATAGTCGGAGTTAGTGCACACATTAGCAGTGGTGAACATGAACACATATTATTTTATTGTTTTATCATAGCCTGCAATGATAAATACATTGAGATTCTTCGGAATTAAAAAGTACATTATAAATAAAATCTATTATTATCCTTCTTTTTTTTTTAAATCGGTAAATTAGGTGCCTCTCCTCTGTTTCCTCCGTCTCTGTACATGTCTTCTGGTTGTATTGTTTGTAAAACAAAAAATGTATTCGTCTATTTACTTCTACGAACTATCATTACGTGCATTTATAATGTCCCAGTCTATGGTCACATCACATGCCTACACGTTGAACGCAATTTTTCTTCAATGAGGAGCGAGGCGGGATGTATGAGGACGAATTGCAGTATCGTTGCATTGAATGGCCATTAGCTGTGAGAAGACCGTGTCAGCAATGTACTGGACAAAACAGCAACTATTAAGAAACAAAGTTGCTTGTCATATTTTCCTAACAAGCAAACACATTTTAAAAAATAAGCCCAAAAAAAACGCAACCCACGACTCAAGATTTTTAACACGACTTGCCCAAAAAGAAGCCCAAAGTCGCGTAACACGTGGATTTGGCAACTATGGTTACGGTTTGAGCTGCAGGTGATATTAGCAACCATCCTCAAGAAAGCCCAGAATTATATTATATTTAATATTAATTATATTTAATATTAATTATAATTTATATATATATATATATATATATATATATATATATATATATATATATAATAACACAAAGCACGCAAAATTCAAAGCACCTTCTCTTAAGTGTTAAGCATCCCCATAGCACCTGCAACAGAAAATCTCTGGAGCCGCCACTGCTAACGGTAGACAAAAGATGGTATGGTGTGGAGATTTTAATTCTTATAATACTTTGTGGGGGAGTGAATATACAGATCATAATGGATTGGTAGTGGAAGAAATGTTAGATTTAAGAGGATTCGTGTGTATAAATGATGGGTCAGGCACTAGAATAGATATTGGAAGTGGAAAGATGTCAGCTATAGATTTAACTTTGATTTCAGAAAATTTAGCAAGGAAAAGTACTTGGAAAGTAATAAGTCACAATAATATAGGAAGTGACCATTTTCCAATATTATGTCAAATAGGAATAGATATTCAAAAAGAAAAGGTAGAGAGAATACAAAGATGGGCATTTAAAAAAGGCAAATTGGGAGCAATTTAAGGAGATTAGTGAAGTGTATTTGGAGGGATTTTTCGGAGAAACAGACGATGTAGATGAGTTGAATAATAATATTTGTAAAGCAATACGGAAGGCAGCGGTAGAAGCAATAGGAAAAAAGAAGTCAGGAAATAGAAAAAAGGTGGTTCCCTGGTGGAATGAGGAATGTAGCGAAGCAGTATATATAAGAAATAAAGCTCTAAGAAAAGTAAGAAAAAGTATTAATTTTAATGATTTGATAAACTATAAAAAAGCACAAGCAAAAGTGAGACGTGTAATAAGAATAGCTAAGAGGAAATATTGGAGAGAATTCTGTGAAAGTATTGGTGAAGATATTGAAATTAATAAAATATGGGGGATGATTAGAAAGATGAGTGGAATTCAGAGTTATAGTAGCATTCCAGTTTTAATAGATAAAGAAAAATCAGCAGTTTCAGATAAAGAAAAAGTAGAAGTATTAGCAGAATATAAGAGAATATAACAGAGGAAATGAGAAGACACAGGAGACAACGCATTAGAGAAAATCCAAACATTTTAGAAAAAAGGGCAGTCAGGTAGTGTAATAGAGGAACCATTTACAATGTATGAAATGAAGAGAGCACTCTCAGGGGCAAGGAAAACTTCTCCTGGAAAGGACGACATTTGTGTAGAATTGATCAAAAATTTATCAGAAACATAATTAAATACAATATTAGGTTTGTATAATAGAGTATGGGAAATAGGGAAACTTCCTCCTGAGTGGAAACATGGGGTCATAGTACCAATTGGCAAGCCAGGGAAAGACAAAGCTCAACCAAGCAGCTATAGGCCAATAGCTCTGACATCTAACCTATGTAAGCTAATGGAGAGAATGGTAATGTCAAGGTTAGTATATTTTATTGAGAAAAAGGGTTTATTTTCACAATACCAGAGTGGTTTTAGGAAGGGGCGTAGCACTATGGATTCAGTAATTAGTCTAGAGGCAGCAATAAGGAAGGCCCAAGTGAACAAAGAGGTAGTAGTTGGAGTGTTCTTTGATATTGAGAAAGCATACAATATGTTATGGAAAGAGGGTTTGTTAATGAAACTGGATAAAATGGGAATTACTGGACGAATGTATGATTGGATCATGGACTTTTTATTGAATAGGACAATACAAGTTAGAATAAGGACAACGTATTCACAAATATATACAATAGACAATGGAACTCCCCAAGGTAGCGTGTGTAGTCCAATACTTTTTAACATAATGATTAACGATATATATACTCAAATTGACACAGGAAAAGGGAGGTCACTGTACGCAGATGATGGTGCACTATGGAAAAAGGGAAGAAATGAAATGTTTGTTGTAAAAAGTCTGCAGGGAGCAGTAAATAAGGTAGAAAATTGGGCAAATGAGTGGGGTTTCTGGTTTTCAACTGCAAAAACTCAGGTAATTTGTTTTACAAAAAGGATGATAAATAGTAGAGTAGGTATAAAAATGTATGGTCATGAATTGTAACAAGTTAAAATGTTAAGATTTTTAGGCATGTGGATGGACTCTAAATTAACATTTGGCATTCATATTCAAAAGCTAATAGATAAATGTAAAAAGGGAATAAATGTAATGAGGTGCTTGGCTGGGGTAGAGTGGGGTGCGAGTAGACAGTCTTTAAGAAGAATATATAGCTCATTAATAAGATCGGCAATAGATTATGGTAGTCTGATATACAGCTCTGCAGCAGAAACATGGCTCAAAAAGATTGAGGTAATTCAGACTCAAGCTCTAAGGATTTGTTGTGGTGCATTTAGAACATCTCCAATACCATCTATTCAAGTAGAGATGGGAGAAATGCCATTAGAAGTTCGTAGGAGAAAGTTAAGAATGAGATACTGGATCAATGTAAAAGGACATGATGAATGGCATCCAGTTAAAAAGGTACTTGAAAACTGTTGGGAATATGAGTACGGAAATATAAAGAGTTTTGGTTGGGTAGCAAATAAGGAGGCACTGGAAACAGGTATAACTGAGATAGAAGTAGCTCCTTCTGTTGCAATTTCATCTATACCCCCATGGTTATTCCCAATGCCAGAAATAGACCTATTCATACATAATGAGATACATAAGAATGAATCAAATTTGCCATCAAATGTAATCGTTCAACAATATATTATTCAAGCATATAACAACATGACTCAAATATTTACAGATGGATCAAAAGATCCGGAAACAGGTAGAGCATCTGCAGCAATATATATTCCTCAGTACAATATTAAAATATCAAAAAGAGCAACAGATCATATATTTGTTTTTACAACAGAACTGATAGCCATGTTATTGGCTTTACAATGGATAGAAGAAAAGCAGCCTAACAGTAGTGTGATATGTACAGACTCACTATCAGCTCTGCAGAGTTTAGAAAGTGGAAAATCTTTTGCAAGACAAGATATTTTAAATGAAACATTACAGAAGCTATATAACATAAAGCATTTAGGTGTAAGGGTGAGTTTTTTGTGGGTTCCTGCCCATGTCGGAGTAAAGGGAAATGAGGAAGCCGATAAACTGGCAAAGGAGTCATTGAAAGATCATGAGATCAGAATCCGAGTTCAGATGAGTAAAGCGGAAATTAAGGGATTGATTGGGACTGAAGTGAAAAAGAGGTGGCAGAGGTTATGGGATAATGAAATAAGAGGAAGACACATGTATAGAATACAAAGAAATGTGGGGGTGGAAAGAGCAACTATAAATAACAGGAAAAAGGATGTGATAATTACAAGATTACGTATTGGGCATACTTCACTAAATCAAAGTCTATATAAAATAAGTAAACATGAAACTGGTAATTGCGACAAATGTGGATATCCTGAAACAGTAAAGCATATATTATTAGAATGTATAGCATACAATAGAGAAAGACTTGAATTAATTCAGTCACTAAATGATAGGGGTGTAAGTAATTATTCACTAAAGGAAATATTAGGAGAAGGAACAAAGCATGACATATACGAGAAAGTATTAAAATTTATTAAGGATACAGAACTGGTAAAAAAGATATAAAGGGTTTCTATATAAGTTTTTTTTTTTTTTTTTTTTTTTTTTTTTCTCTCCAAAGTGTATTCAACCAAGTAGTGCTCCATACTCCAACCCAGTAGGTGGCGGAAATGCACCTTTAGTTGGTTTGCCAACCGCCATATAAACAACAGAAGAAGAAGAAGAAGAATTCAACGTATGTTTTTTTGTGTTTTTGTATGCGAATGCCTATGCACATCTGTGAATTGAGCGTGTGTGCAGGACTTTTATTTTGGAGCGGTGTTGTGACGTCAGAAGCCTGCGCCGCGCTCCTGCATCTGTTGTGATTCTGCAGAAGAAAGGTTTGTTTTAAGCGTATAAATCAATGTAAACTGTTCAGGCAATGCTATCGTTTTAACAAGAACCGTCGAATTACTGTTTGAATATTAAACTTAACATTATAATGCGTTATCTAACATTAATGGACTTTATTTTGTGTGAGTAAAGACCAATTCATACATGAGTAACATAAATTATGCGTCTCATTTCTCTATATATCGTGAATCAGTTTATCATAAACATGAATTCGGTCACTGGTGAGTAGAGCTGAGAGAAACTGAGCTTTTGAAACTCAAAACAGGGGTTTTCCTGGCTCAAAGTGTTTGTTTAAGTATAGAAAAGGGTTTAAATGTATCATTCATATATTTCCACATCACTGTAGAATAGCTACGTCTGTGTTTATTGATCTAATGGTCACTCTTATTTGTTTATTGAACTAATGGTCACTCTTATTTGTTAATCACAATCCAGATTCCAGTAAGAGCACACTAATTTATTATAGAAAATACAATATAATCATAAGCTGGGCTGGTCCTGTTATACTGTGACTTTTCTTTCTCTGATTTAAGTCACATATTTAAAATAAATGGCTTAAATTACATATTTAGGTTCTCTTTATCACTTAAACAGATATAATAAACATTAAAAAATAAAATATTTATTGATGCATTCAATCGTATCATGTCCTCATGCAAAGTAATCAACTTCCACAAGAGCTATAAACCATGAAATGATAATAATTTCTCAATATTTGTAGATTGTTATAGAATAGGCTAAACTTCCTCAAATCATTTATATAAATAAAGTGAATCTATAGTTTTTTATACAATTTTCTTCATTACAGTGTCCCTGAGGTCATCTTCCCTGTTAGTAAGTATTTTCTCGGCCTTCCAAAAAAGACCACTGTAAACAGAAATAACCTTCAACTCTCACTCCTGCCTGTTTTTTTAGTTTGTGAAATGTTATCCTGCTTGTCCCACTCTTATGGTACGTTCACACCAGATGCGAATGAAGCGATAAGCGTGAGTGATTTACATGTTAAGTCAATGCAAAGACGCGAATAGACATTCTGCGGCACGAATTACGCGAATTGAGCAAAATGAATTTGAACTTTGGCGGATATTCGCACTGCGGTAACCAATCAGGAGCCTGCTTCCTGCTGTCAAGTGGATGAATTGATGAAAGGCAAACCTCAAGGCCAGAGTAATGTAAAAATACTACAGTTATTGTGTCACAAAATAAGTTTTTCAGGTGAGAATGTAGTTTAATGCTGTTAACCCTGTTAGGCTATGCTATGAAGAATGTTTGTCTGGTTGGCGGTCGTAATAATGTAAAAACATATCTGACTTTATCTATAGAAAGTTAGCTAGATAAATGTTGATCACTTTAAAGGCCACAGCTAACTGAAAATGTTCCACCCAGTTAGTTTCCAGGTCTATCAACCTAACAGGGTGGAAATTCAAAGAGAATTTAGTGTATTAAAACTGTTATATAGGTGCAGTTCCACACATTACTGATTGCAAACCATGCAGGACAATGAAAAGCCCCTTTCACACTGCGATTCCGGCAAATACACGGATAATGCGACCCAGCATTTGTTCACGGGCCACTAGATTTGGTCCATTCACACTGCCAGCGAAATACCGTAATATGTGCACTAGGGCTGGGACAACGCGTCGACGTAATCGATGACGTCGACGCAAAAAATACGTCGACGCAAAATATGCGCGTCGATTCGTCAGACTCAAAATAAAGATGGCGGCGCCGGAGAGTAGTAGCAACCATAGATGTACATAATAAAGTATATTATTTATTATGTATATCTATGGTAGCAACACGAGTGGCTCCTCAGACTTTCAGAAGTGCAAGGCTTCGGCTTGCGGGTTGGCCACAGTCTATGGGGTTGGCGCGCGGTGTGCACGGAGCATCACAGGCATGCGCGCACGCGTTTTGTTGTCACGGCTACATAAACAAATTTCTGCACACAGGAAGACAGATGTTTTGGTAATATTTGATGTATTTTAATCACAAAAACAAACGTTTGCATCAAGTGAAAGCATCGGACACATTGGCTACGTTACCTACATAATAAGCTGTTTTAAATTTAAAATGTTCAATGTCTCGCGCTGATGTGACCGAGGGTATCCATCCTCTAAGTGAGCAGTTTCATCCCAGGACTATTCCGGTTTTAAACGGAATATTGGCGCCCATAATGCACTCTACATGTAACTTTTTTCACTGTCATGCCGCGGATGCGCGTGGCGTTTCTGTTGCGGGTCAGCCACGGGGCTGCGTGGCGTTTTCTCTGCCTTTGCACACTAGACGCGTGTCTGACGCGGCGCTGCTGCTGCTATTGATGCGGAGTGAAGCCCTATTCCTAATGTTAAACATAAATAGCCTACTGATACAGCAAAGAAAACGGCGGGAGTAGCCACATATCTATGGTATTGACGGCAAATACTAGGCTACAGAATATTTCGTTCTGTATTGACAGTTGCAATATTTCAAAATCGATAATTGACGTTTTTTAGTATTACAATTAGGCCTATATCTGCATTTATGTAAACCTACAGACTTTCAAACATGAAAATGTAATTTAATAATATGTATTCGTGTCAAAATTATATATAAACATCTTTTTCTATTCTATTTTGCCTGGAGACGCTCCCAACACACGTGAAAAATAGGCGCTCTTCTATTTCTAGCATGCACGCGTTTTCCGCGCGTCACAGTCAGTGTGCAAACTCCAACCTGTTAACATGTGAGCCGAAACAAAAACGGACACGCCACGCAGCCGAGACGCTCACGCTTGCAGTGTGTCCCCAGATTTGATTAACCAACTTGTTGATATTTAATCGATGGGCATAGCCTGTAGGCTGAGTTGCATACATAGAAAAATCGTATAATATGTTTCTTTGTTGTAGGTTAATACTTATTTATTTGTGTGTGTGTGTGTGTGTGTGTGTACTTTGTTTTGAAGGTTTTATTGAATGCATTGCTATTGTATAGTCTTACTTTGGAATTTTAAGAGCAATAAACATATATTGCAATGTTAAGGATTTCGTTTTTTCATTCAGATAATTAAATCAACATGTATAAATTGCTATTAGGCAATTAATGGGGAGATAATCGGTAATCGAATCGAATCGTAACCGAATCGGACAGGAAAAATTAATCGTTAGATTAATCGATGCATCGAAAAAAATAATCGCTAGATTAATCGTTTAAAAAATAATCGTTTATCCCAGCCCTAATGTGCACTTTTCACATACAACCCGTAACGGTCCCGGGTCGAGTTGACACGTGACATCCGGATGTGACGTATAACGGCGAGCGATCTCAGCTTCAGTGAGGATAGTAAGGAGCTCCGTGGTCTCGACTTGTGTCCAGTTTGCACACATTTCTGCTTGTTTAATTTTAGTTTCTTTTGTATACGAACACTCTCTGTCTTTAAAACACCGACTAGCTCTTCTGGCACTGCAGGGTTGTATTATTGAAAAAACAAGCTCTAGGAGTCGCACGATAACTACGTACACGTTGCGGCATTAGTTTCGGCTTTTGTTCACACAGGGCTTGTCCCGGGTCGAATACCGCAATATTACTAGGTCCCCGACCCGGGTCGAATTCGGTAATCAATCCCGGGACGTGGTTGCTTTCACACAGAAGGCGACCAGGCAATGTTCCGGGAATATTGCGGGTCCGACGTGCAGTGTGAAAGGGGCTATAGAAAGCTCATCCAATCTGTCATTTTTTAATTATAATTTGACATCAACAGTTGTTTTGCGTATTTATATCTTCTTTTGGGAGATGAGGAGCATTAACAGCATACAGTATATGTTACAGTTAGTGTGTGTGTCTGATGCCAATTCATAGTCCTTGTGATGTGTGATCTAACAGACACCCAGTGTCTGTATATATGTACTAGCGAGTACAACATTGTTTAGAAACTGCAATAAACTCCAGCAAGTGATTTTATGCCAATTCACAGCACCTTTATCAACAGATCAAGTATTATAATGTAAAATATCAAATTGGAGAGTTTTACTGCACTGATACATAACCATAGACTGTAAAAAAAGAGGTTGGTAAGGAATGTGATGCGCTGTTTTAAATGATTGATATCTGAAGAGTTTCTGTCAACTTTAATTGAACAATGTATATTTGTCTGTCCCTCACATTAAGCTACGGGATGCTTTAGATGACTTTGTAGCAGCAAAGACTTTGGAGTGCCTTTACACAGAGCGCCTCAACCTGTGTTGAAACTGTCCCCAGGGATTTGACCACGGGGCCAGGGCTTTGACACAGCCACGGCCCACTTTGATCCAAAGCTGGCCTGAATGCCACGCTTGGGGAGGAAACCGTGATTTCAGACAGTACTGCAGGGGGGCGCATGTGCATTATGCCCAGCGGAAGTACTGGAGAAGCTGATGCCATTAGGCCTAGCATTCTCTGAATTTTTTTTTACAGGTCTGTTGGTTCCTTTTCTGTATGAATATGCAGGCTGCTGTGTAGTTCCCAGGAGGTAGATTCTCTGTCTGGGAAGCAATGAGCTCTTGGCTGTATTTACTCTGAGACCTAGGCATTCTAGCCGGCTTAGTTGCACTGATTTGTGAGATTTTATTTCTTTCTCTAACTGGGCCAGTATGAGCGTCGTCGAGGTAGTTCAGAATGCGCATTCCCGCTTGTCTAAAGGGGGCGAGAGCTGCATCCATACACTTGGTGAAAGAGCGGAGGGCCAGAGACAGGCCAAATGGTAGGACTGTGTACTGATAAGCCTTCACGTCGAACACGAATCTCAAAAATAGTCTGTGATGTGGGATAATTTTGATATGAAAGTAAGCATCTATCAGCTCCACTGAGAAAAAACAGTCCATTGGGCAGATTTGCGCGAGGATCTGTTTTAACCCTTAGGCACCAGAGGTTTTTTCCTAAAACGTTCGTTTTTGACATCTTAATTTCAAAAGGCTATATCTTAAAAGTGATAAAAGATAGACACTCTCTGTATACTAGAGTAATATTTAGGATGACCCAAAAGTTTATGTAGGGATTACATTTTCCCATCTAATTTGCATATTATGACGGCATATGGTGGTGGAAATCTTGGATTATAGAATTTTAATGAAAAGCCACGTTTAAATGATAAAATGCAGCACTTCTTTCCCCCCAAAATGTCCCTCACGTTCTATATGCTATATTGCACGATACTGAATGTTCAGGGAAATAGTAAACAAACTGTAAATCATTACTAATAAATGGCAGAAACAAACTGAATGCATGTAGCGGTTTGCCTTTTGCTGTAGAGATTTTCCATTTACTAAATACAGTGGGCACTCTGATTCCATATATGGGGCACATATATACATTGAGGAAAATAAGTATTTGAACACTCAGCTATTTTGGAAGTTCTCCCACTTAGAAATCATGGAAGGGTCTGAAATTGTCGTCGTCAATGTATTTTTTTTTAACTATTTATTTGTATCTGAGAAAATCAATGTTAATATTTGGTACAGTAGCCTTTGTTTGCAATTACAGAGGTCAAACGTTTCCTGTAGTTTTTCACCAGGTTTGCAAACAATGCAGGAGAATTTTGGCCCACTCCTCCACACAGATCTTCTCTAGATTAGTCAGGTTTCTGGCCTGTCGCTGAGAATCACAGAGTTTGAGCTCCCTCCAAAGATTCTCAATTGGGTCTAGGTCTGGAGACGGGCTAGGCCACACCAGTACCATGATATGCTTCTTACAGAGCCGCTCCTTAGTTATTCTGGCTGTGTGCTTCGGGTCATTGTCATGTTGGAAGACCCTGCCTCGACCCATCTTCAATGCTCTAACTGAGGGAAGGAGGTTGTTCCCCACAATCTTGCAATGCATGGCCCCGGTAATCCTCTCCTTAATACATTGCAGTCACCCTGTCCCATGTGCAGAAAAACACCCCCAAAGCAATATGCTTACCCCCATGCTACACAGTAGGGATGGTGTTCTTAGGATGGTACTCATCATTCTTCTTCCTACAAACACATTTAGTGGAATTAGGACCAAAAAGTTCTATTTTGGTCTCATTTGACCACATGAATTTCTCAAATGACTCCTGTGGATCATCCAAAAGGTCATTGGCAAACGTAAGATGGACCTGGACATGTGCTGGTTTTAGCAGGTTAACCTTCTGTGCCATGCATGATTTCAAACCATGATGTCTTAGCGTATTACCAACAGTAACCTTGGAAACGGTGGTCCCAGCTCTTTACAGGTCGTTGACCAGCTCCTCCCGTGTAGTTCTGGGCTGATTTCTCACCTTTCTAAAGATCATTGAGACCCTACGAGGTAAGATCTTGCATAGAGCCCCATTCTGAGGGAGATTGACAGTCATGTTTAGTTTCTTCCATTTTCTAATGATTGCTCCTACAGTGGACCCTTTTTTCACCAAGCTGCTTGGCAAATTCCCCGTAGCCCTTTCCAGTCTTGTGGAAGTGTACAATTTTTTTTCTCTAGTGTTCTTGGACAGCTCTTTGGTCTTGGCCATGTTAGAAGTTGAATTCTTACTGATTGTATGGGGTGGACAGGTGTCTTTATGCAGCCAACGACCTCAAACAGGTGCATCTAATTTAGGATAATAAATGGAGTGGAGGTGGACATTTTAAAGGCAGACTAACAGGTCTTTGAGGGTCAGATTTCTAGCTGATAGACAGGTGTTCAAATACTAATTTGCAGCTGTATCATACAAATAAATAGTAAAAAAAATCAGTTTTTTATTTAGATTATGTCTCTAACAGTGATGCCATAAGAAAATAATAATCTAATGCAAATACTCGCGGACGTTGACAATGCTCTGGTAAAACGGCTCACTCGCACAACAGCTCCGCTTTTGTTCGCATTGATTCAATGCGCTCTTGCTCGAAGATTTTGTATAGAATCATGGTTTTTTTGAGTAGGGATGAAGTATGACATGTCTGCCATCTAGTGGAGGGGAGTTTGAATTAAATTTGACACCCTATTTGACAAAATCGTACGTTTTATTCAGTGCCGCATCTTGTCGAGTAAACTCGACCGTGGCGCCTAGAGGGGAAATAGTGGCTGTAAAACCCTGACTAGAGGCATCACCTCTAGCTTTTTTCATTAGTAGGCTTTCCACTTTGGTTTTGAGGACGTGTGTCACATTGCTCTCCACAGAAGTGA
Source organism: Pseudorasbora parva (assembly GCF_024679245.1). Lineage (NCBI taxonomy): Eukaryota > Metazoa > Chordata > Actinopteri > Cypriniformes > Gobionidae > Pseudorasbora > Pseudorasbora parva. The sequence goes on from NC_090191.1 coordinate 3,908,263, forward strand.
GCATTATACCTGCGATTTGGAGCGAGTAACCTCGATGAATTGTTTTTATAACCCACGGTGTCACCGGGGATGGCTTCCCAAACCTCAGTGCTGCTTTCTGTGTTCAGAGTCCAGCACTATTGCCTTGGTGCTTAAGAGGGAAGTGCTTTGATTGGTGGTGGCGCTGACGTTGGTTGTGCGGTGGGTGGGCCCAGGCGCCTGCGCTGTTGCTGCTGGTAAGGAGCTCTCGGACAACCTGCAGAAGCAGAGCTGGCTTGCTTCGGTAAAAAATGGCACATAACTTGAGGTGCTTTTTCTTCTGTGGTGAAATGCTCTGCAAAGCCATCCACCACTGGGCCGAACAGGGGTAGTTGGAGCGTCGAGGAAAACGGTTTTATTGGCCTCCTTAACACCATCAGGTTAAGCTATAGGTGGCGTTCCAGAATGATCAGGCTGGCCATCAATCTGCCTATGGCTTGGGCGGTGACTTTCTTGGTGTGAAGGGCCAGGTCTGTGGCGCTCCAGAGATCGGAAAGCCTCCTGATCTTGACCAGACTCACCCATATCACAGAGAAATTTGGCCTGAAATACTTGGAGAACCACCATTGAGTGGAGCGTGGAGCTTGCTTGTCCAGCGGAAGCATATGCCCGATTCGCCAAGGCTGACGTAGTACGACAGGGCTTTGAGGGATGGGCGATCTTGTGCTTCCAGCCGATCGCAGAGCGCGGGCAGAGGTGAGCCGCAACCGTTTCCTCGAGTAGAGGAAGCTTCTCATGGCCCTTTTCGATGTCGCTGTTGATGGTCTAGAGCGCGTGCGCCATGGACGGGCTGAGACGGGCAGAGTGAAGTGCATGCCATGACTTCGCCAGCTCTGCATGCTTCTCAAGGAAGAACAGAACAGCTCTCTGTCGAAGGGCCTGCTGGAGCCCCGCTAGATACCACTCGTCAAGGCGGCTGTGCGCAGGGTCAATCCAGGCCCAGGTCACCCACAGCTTTAGTGAGGACACAGCGTAGTTTGGGGTCTGCACCAGCCTTTGAGGGGATAGGGTTGTCAACGGCGCCCTCTGGGTCCGCCGTTTTTTCTGCAGAGGTTCGGCCTGAAAAGGAAATGTGAGAGCGTGAGGGACGAGGTTGGGCTCTGCGAAGAGTGCCATCCGTGAGCGGAGGGAGGAGATGGCCATACCGTCGCAGTGAGAGCAGCCGAAACCAGCGAGGGTAGTATCTGCGATGTGCGCTCAGATTGCGGTGTTCTGCCATTGGCTCATGCGGTTCCCACTGGCCAGCCAATTGCGTGTGAGATGTCTCGACACTGTTTTGACAGGGCAGTAGTGATTTTACAAATTACTTCGGTATATTCGAAAATAGGAGAATTCCCAGTGCATCTTTGACGGAATACGACTGACTGTTCAAAAGGGAAACCTGTAACAGTTAACTGAATCAATCGCTACACAGAATTGATTCACTGAGTCGACTCACTCGAATCACTTCAAACACTGACAACTCCTGCTGGTCAAAAAGTGTAAATGCAATGAGCACAATCAAACGTTTATAACTTCTGCAAACCGACTGTTAATGTTTTCTTGGAAATGTAGTTTATTTAATCTAATCTACAAATCATAAATGTAAAGCATAAGTGTCTAAATACAAAACATACAATGTGCTCTTTTGATAATTTGTAGAGTGTTTTTATAAGCTTTATGAGAGTTTCCTTTACAAGTTACTGAACTACTAGCTAGCTGAGGGAGACACTCAGAAGCTTCGGGACATACTACTTCATCGTCATCTTTAATGGACTCTGTCGCTTAGTTACATGCATCTCTTAACAGTTTAACTGCCCTGTCAATCATCGTCAGATTCGTCACAGTTTAAATCCTCCACATTCAATTTGATTTCCTTCCATATTGGAGAGAAATTTAGCCACACGTTGATCTGCCATGTGTGGGTCTTTAATGCAGAGACTCTTCTCTTGTTTGCAGTTTAAATATAATGATGCATTTAAAAGTTAATGGCCAATGTGTCATTACAAAAGTTGCTGCTGCAGGTGAAATATAATGAGGACAGGACAACAATGAATGCATATGTTTTTGTCAAGTTAAATGGTCATTCAACTTGGTTGATGGTCATTCAAACCCCTTTATCTAAACCTCTCTACTTAACCGTTGGACTAGCATGTCTGTCATGTTTGTAGTTTTTTTTTAAACCCTTTTTATCTGTTTTTGTAGTTCTAATCGAACCCTTGTCCAACTCGCAATGGGTTGTGGGCAATATCAGCCGTTAGAGTGTGCATCGATCCGCACTTCGAATTTGGACCGGAAATAGTAAACCATCCGGGTATCTTTGGAATACTCTTTTCAACTAGGGCTGCATGTTTTCAAGTTTTTCATTAACCGTTAACCGAGGCCCTTAGCGTTAATACTCGGTTAACCATAGTGTGCGTTAGAGTTATTATTTTTAGTTTATTATTTTGACGACCGCCATCTCCGTAGTGAACGCGCCTATAGAGAGAAATGCACATCATGGATTACATAATCAGAGAGTAGCCTATTTCTTTTTGTTTTAAATTGTTAAAAGACATTTCAAGCTTTCTTAAGATATATTTCATGTCTGTGAAGCATACGCTGAGTTTCGTTAAATTAGGATGAGATGCGCGCTCCAGTTCACGAGCAATGCAATTGGCCGCGAGGGCGCCTGCATGATTAGGGCATGTAGTAAAATATGCAGCCGAGAATGATTCACACAGCGTTTGACTCGTGCGGCTGAGCCTCTCCCGGCAGAGAGTTCAAGCATCTGTGGACTCGTTCCTTCAGCTCTGGCCATATTGCTTTCAGTCCGCGATTTGCTTTTTTGTTTTCTTCATTACAGTTAAAGTAACCTCTGCTTTTCTCTAGTCATTCACTTTCTTTCTTCTGCTCCGTTATGCACAGTGCGCGCGGCTCCCACTCTGCTTCGGCCCTAATGCGACTAATAGTCCAGTGCGACTTATGTTATTTTCCTCTTCATGACACATTTTTTGACTGATGCCACTCATACTCCAGAGCGACTTATAGCCTGAAAAATGCGGTAAGCACTGCATTGCAATACTTGCATTTTGCCCCGTCACTCTCAATTTTAAAGTGCTCCCACACTTTCTTTGCCCGCTTAGAAAGCTGGTCATGACTTCTTCTTGTGGATATTACAAATGTCTGGGAGCGCTCTGGCGGTCTCTAGGGGTGCAAAAATACATTACAACTAAATTCAAAGCACGTCATTGACGCCACTTAACCGAGCAAAATGTTTCACTTGGTTACGCAATTTTTAACGGTTAATCGGTTAACCATGGACACCCCTATTTTCAACATACCACGATTTGGGACATACTTATTCTATTTTCGAGTACTATTTAGTTTGGATAGTATGGGATTGTTTTAAGTGTTTTAGTCTAATCAAATGATTTAAGTTCATTAACTCTCTCTCTCTCTCTCTCTCTCTCTCTCTTTCTCTCTCTAACCAGTGACTGAACTACTGAACTAGAGCTGACTGACACAATCAGATATTTAGTTTTGAGTGTTTTTCTATTAATTATTCTCATCTTAAACAGGACAAACACACAGAAAAACTCCTGGTTAAGCAACTGAGATCAACGTGACACTATACAGATTGCGTTCATTAAAGTGGAGAGTGAAGACATAAAGATGGTGATTATTAAAATGGAGAGTGAAGACTTGAAGATTGAAGAAACATTCCGAGTGAAAGACGAAGAAACTGAGGAACCAACAAAGAAATTGGAGAGTGAAGAGTTAAAGATTGAAGAAACATTCAGAGTGAAAGATGAAGAAACAGAGGAACAAACAGGTTGGTTTATTCTCAAAGCTGAACACAGTCATTTAATGTTATTTTGTGTTTTAAACCCAATATCTACTATTATTTTAACATACCTGAACATAAATAGCAGTAAATGAACATTTATAAACATGTCTTAGAAAAAAAAAAAAAAACATTAATGATCATCTTGAGACCAAACAATGGCCATATTCGGGCAGGACTAGTTTCCAGAGGGACGTTAGTGAAATTTCGTACTTAGTGATTTCAATCCTGTCCAAATCTGATTGAGACACTCAGAAATTTAGTTTGGAGTGTTGAGGACAACAGTGTTTTAATGACTTACTGTTTTTGGCAAACTCAACGGCCCTCTGAGAAATCTAATCCTGTCTGAATGCGACTGTCTGTAATTGTTGATGTTGTATTATCCTAACGCTTCTCCTCGTGTGTTTTTTGACTTGCTGTTGGCACACCAGTCTTCAGCATACTTTAATTTCAATATGGATGGTATCTGACAAAAAAACAACAACACATACATTCAATGACGAGGGCCAAATCACAGAAACTGCAAAAAATGGCCTAGATTCCTCTGCTCACTTATATAGTGAGTCTAATACAAACCGCCACTCTATAAACTGGTGAAGTTTACTTAAATATATTTTTTTAAATGATCAATTAAAGCTGTATTAACAAATAATAAATTAAAAGACGTGTATATTACATGATTCACAGTCCCACCACTGTAATAAACACAGGGATGATGGTCTTGTTCAAACCGCTACATGAAATCACAGACGTTGAGAGATTGTGATCAGATTGTAAGATTTGTTACACAAATATCATGTCCTGTTAAAATACGGTGTTAGGTGTTGACAGTTTTGACCCATAGACCAGATATGCGAAATGAAGACCAGGAGTCAGGATGTTCAATCATCTGAGAATTTTACTGAAGAATAGTTTGCAGTTTCATCAGTAGAGTCAGCTTCAGAGTCTCTCAGGGCGGGGTCAGGCCAGACTCTACTCTACACAACCTTACAAAATTACCTCACCAGTTATACCAATTTCAAGGGCATGATTTACATTATTACAAACACGTGGAATATTACTGATTGGCATAAAGTCTAAACAATGTGTCACGCGAGAATAGATAGATGTTGTTGTTGTTGTTAATCAGGATGTATACATCAGACAATCCCAAGATTGGGGTAGTGTTGACTTCAGGGGAGTCCTAGAAAGATGCCAAGAGGTGTAGGGTGTGAGAAAAAGCGCTCCAATCCAGTCCATAGACCTGCACAGAACATGTAACACACACACACAAGACTCTAGGGCACATCTCTCCTCCAAGGTTAGTGCAGCAGTGAGCTTATCAACAGGACAAGATATCAACACCACATGACAAACGAATCTCCAGAAAGAAAAGTATGACTAATATCATCTACCTCATTCTATAAAGAAATATAAAGACAAAAATGTACTTCTATCAATGGGACAAATCACACTATATAAATGGGAAGAAATCACAATTGGTAGACTTCAATCCTCCCACCCCTTCCTGTCCTGGGGTTACTAACAACAGGCAGGATTCACCTCTTCGAAGTTCTAACTTCCTCTCCAAGGCCCTGTTGGTCAGGACCCAGAGATAGAGGTCAGGCTATCTATATCAGGGCACATAGATAGGGGTCAGACTGTCTTTGTCAGACCATCTCTGGAAAGCAAATTAGACACCATACAGCAGACATAGAGTCAAAATCATATTAAATAATAGTTAAATGTATTAATGATCAAATAAAATTGATTGTCAATAAATCATTTTTTTTAAAAAGGATAATAACTGATTATTTAATTCATGAGGTTATTAAAAATCATTCAAAAGGATAAGATGCATATGATGAAGAGGAAAGGGTGTCGGCCCACTCCCCCCTTCAACGGCTATAGGTACTGACACATATTAACATACAATTGTGCAAGTTGCTTTCAGTTAAAACACCTCAAACATGTACTTTAGTCTGGGAATACCTTAAGCTTTGTCTGTGAAAATGGGGGGGAAATGTTATGTTCTTGACATAAAGGGTCAAGAAACCCTACGCCAAATTTTCTGAGATTTTAACAGCGTTATGAGTGTTGAGCATCATAGAAGTCAATGTTATCATCCATTTTTTATATTGTAGTAGAAAACTAGTTCATTTTAAACCTATATTTAACTTCTAGGTTTAAATTTATCTTTGTAAGTTTTGTTGTTCTGTAGTACGGCAACGACTCACGACTCATCAGTCTCTCATAATTATTCATGAGTCTGTGTCCTTATCCTATGAGAAGACGACTTCAGGACTGCTTGAAAATTACAGACAGGTGACTTTAATTGGGGATTAAACATTTACATTTGCAAGACAGTGGCCGTCCAGGGCCAAAGCTGCGCAGTACTGGTCCCTAGATAGTGTATATAACAAACATTTGTTATTGGTTTTGATGCTTTAAATGTCTAACTTGTTTTATGTCTGTTTTTTCCCTGATTGCACTTAAAGAGGCGAGTCGTGACCTCAATGAAAGGGAAGAAGCCCATTCTGATAAACATCATGATTTCATGACTGGAGAAAGAACAACACAGGCTAAAAAGTCTTTCTCTAAAAAAAGAGCTCAAAAGACAGAAGCTAAAAGTTTCACCTGCCAACAGTGTGGAAAGAGTTTCACTCACACAGGAAGCCTTAAAGACCACATGAGGATTCACACTGGAGAGAAGCCTTACGACTGCCGACAGTGTGGAAAGAGTTTCAGAAATAAAGGAAACCTTGTAGCCCACATGAGAGTTCACACTGGAGAGAGCCCTTATGCCTGCCAACAGTGTGAAAAGAGCTTCAGACATAAAGGAAACCTAGTAGCCCACATGAGAGTTCACACTGGAGAGAAGCCGTTCACCTGCACTGTGTGTGGGAATGGCTTCACACAGGAACAAAGCCTTAAGAAACACATGAATGTTCACACTAGAGAGAAAACTTACACCTGCACTCTGTGTGGGAATGGCTTCACATGGGAACATAGCCTTAAGAAACACATGAATGTTCACACTGGAAAGAAGCCTTACACCTGCACTCTGTGTGGGAATAGCTTCACATGGGAACAAAGCTTTAGGGATCACATGAATAGTCACACTGGAGAACAGGCATTTGCATGTGATCAGTGCGGAAAGAGTTTCGGACGTAAATTAACTCTTAATTGTCACATGAGAATTCACACTGGAGAGAAGCCATTCAAATGTGAACAATGTGGAAAGAGTTTCACTCAATCAGGAAGCCTTATAGTCCACATGAGAATTCACACTGGAGAAAAGCTTTACATATGCCATCAGTGTGGAAAGAGTTTCACTCTAAAAGGAAACCTTGTAGCCCACATGAGAGTTCACAGTGAAGAGAAACCATTTAAATGTGAACAGTGTGGAAAGAGTTACAGATATAAAGATAGCCTTAAGGGCCACATGAGAGTTCACATGAGAACTGGTATTACAGACAGGAAATGATAACTCACACCAGAAAGAAGTTCCCATGTCTTCAGTGTTAGAAGGCTTTCTCATATTAAAGAAACCTAAAACAGCATTTCAACGGATCAGACGTCTGTGAGTGAGAACTTGAACACACTGGAGAGCTGCTTATAGTTGAAAAGGAAAACTGTTTTTCATGTTTAATACTGTAAAGCTGTATTAAATCCTATTAAATCAATCCTATTAAAAAATCAATGTTGCTATGATCAAATTCTTTCCTTATGCTTTATTAAAGATCTAGCTGCTTTCTCAATTTTTTTGTGCTAATTTTGTCATGCAGAGGCGTGTTATAAAATGTTTTAAGATAAACACTCTGAGCTTCTAATCACCCGTGAAGACATGAGGAGGAGAAAAAGAACAAAGACGAGCACAAAGAACAAAGTAACTTGTTTTATTATTGCATGAAGTTTAGGATTAGTTGGGAAAGTGCATGATATTCTAGATTAGTCCATCCGTAATGATTAATTAACCTGGAACACTGCAATAATCTCTACATGAATTATCCTACATAATAGTCCACATCATAGAAGTGCGCCTATGAAGTCGCAGCCGACATGGACCCACCAAGATACTGCCAGCAAAAATATTACTTCTTGGTGGTAAGTTTATTATTGTTATTGAAAGTGGCTTTAGAATTCATTTTCACTTGTGGATATTGCCGGTGTTCTCTGTTATGTACTGACGCGCTTTAACATGATACTGACTTGCTAGCTAACGGCCCCGTGGGGACCCGGGGTAGAATAGGTCCCTAGCACCCCCTTGCTGATTGTAAGAGGCGACAAATGGGGCAGCTTGTGTGCCGTGGGTTGCGACTCGTGTCAGTGGAGGAAGAGATCCTGGTGCTTGAGGATTTTGGCTTGCTGCGGCTGCCATATCTCCCAACACATCACTTTGGCTCCTACTTCATTTAGACGAGAGGTTGGAATGGCCCATTCTAACCAATCGGCTTGTCAGGATTTGCCCTGGATTTGGCTTTGAATCACAATCAACTATGTAGTTATCACCACTTCCAGAAGGCGCTGGCGTAGGGTCAATTGAGTAGTATAAATCTTGTGTTTATATGCTCAAGTATATCATTACTGTATCCTTGGTGTACATCCGGTGGATTTCCGCGGCACTGTACATCTCCTTGTAGGACTCCGAGGTGGGTGAGGAGCAGAGATGATGAACCAATTCTTTCTAACATGGCAAATAAACAAAACACCAAAAAACGGATACTGGATCAAGACTTGGAAGTTGAACTAACCACTAATTTTATCTTTACTTCAAAAAATGAAAATGGGCAAAGATTTATATTACTTGGGTCTCTATCAATTGATTGTCCCCTCACTAAACTGTCTCCTTTTGCTATTCAGAAAGGAATCACAGGAATAGCAGGAACAGTCAAAGATATCAAAAAGCTGCGATCGGGACAAATTTTGGTGGAATGTGTTCGGAAAGCAAACTCAGAGAACTTATTACGAGCAACAAATCTGGCAGGAGTCACTATGAAAGCATTCTGTCACCCTTCTCTGAATAACAGCAAAGGAGTGATCCGCACCAGAGAATTGCAAGACATGGACGAAGCTGATATAACCTCAGAACTAAATCATATGGGTGTGATTGATGTCAAAAGAATAAGCATCAAAAAAGATGGACAAATAATTCCAACAGGAACATACATTCTGACTTTTAACAGACCTCACCCGCCAGAGAGAATTCAAATAGGATATCTAAGTGTCACTGTGGATATCTACATACCGAACCCGTTGAGATGTTGTAAATGTCAGAAATTTGGACATGGTTCTGCTGGATGCAAATATAAGGCTGTTTGCCACAATTGTGGTAAGGATGACCATGAAACAAACTGTACTAATCTCGCTAAATGTAAAAACTGTCTTGGTGATCATGCAGCTTCATCAAAGAAATGCCCTGCCTGGATTAAAGAAAAAGAAATACAAAAAATTAAACACACAAAGAAGGTGAGCTATCCTGAAGCTCGCAAACTTGTTGAAGGTTTCCCTGCCTTCACATTGAATAAATCCTATTCTGATGTGGTTAAACCAAACATACGGGAAATTAGTACTCAGACAGAACTGACTTGGATATCTACAGACAAACCTCAAGTTGTAAGCAGTAATAAGAACTTGTCTTCACAAAAAAGCAAGAATGTATATATCCAAACTAATCCGACTCAAGACACCCAGTTGAAACAAAGAGAATCCAGAGAGAAAAAGAAATCTCAAAGCACAGTAACTCAACAATCAAATCAAGACAAAAATAGAACTAAAAAACATGATAATCCAAAAGATGTTGAAATGTCAGAACCTATGACTAGTCGAAGTCATAGCCTTTCTCCAAAGTGCAAGAATAAAGGCCCTGTACCTATCTTCCCCACTTGAAGATAAGTAACCATATAATTCAATGGAATTGTCAGGGATTAAAAGCTAACTTTGCGGAGTTACAACGTTTAACAGTTGCTTTAAATCCCCTTGATTATTGTATTCAAGAGACCCATTTATCTCCAAATGATCCCTTGACTGTTAAAAATTTTAAGATGTTTAGTGTATACCCAGCTAACACAGTAACGTTGTGAAGACGTAACCGGACCGGACCATATTCGTCGTAGCGACGTACCAAATAACGTTCCAGTGACGTAACTTTGTGATTCCCATAATCGTCGTGGCGACGTTATAGTGGGACGTTGCTGGAACGTGACGAGCACGTCCCAACGACCAAACTGGCATGTTGTGAGGACGTAACCTCAATGGACCATATTAGTCGCAGCGACATACCAGGTAACGTTCCAGCGACGTAACTTTGTGATTCCTGTATTCGTCGTGGCGACGTTATTATGATATGTCGCTGGAACGTGACGAGCACGTCCCAACGACCAAACTGGCACGTTGTGAGAACGTAACCTTAAAGGACCATATTATTTATAGAGAATTGTATTGTTTTTAGTTTATACCTTTAGGGATCAATGTATGTAATGGAAACCAATACAAACACCTATACATTGTAATAGAAAATTGCCAAGAAACACACTGCATTCAATTAATCAGCATTTATTTAGTGTTACTTTGTACTTAGCCAACACATTTTTAACAGGACAGAAAATACTTGATTCATACAAACATTACAATTAATGTATAATGTAACCAGTGATCATTATTTTTATTAAATGTATTGCATTACATTCACTAGGCTACTAGTTGCTAAACCTAAACAATAGTATATTACAATTAATATATATATATATATATATATATATAGAGAGAGAGAGAGAGAGAGAGAGAGAGAGAGAGAGAGAGAGAGAGAGCGAGAGAGAGAGAGAGAGAGAGAGAGCTTCTCAAAAGCAGTAACAAAAAGAAAAGAAAAAATAACAATATAGATTTCTAGCATTACTTGGCCCACCCAAAAATACATCAACTTTTTTTTTTGTTCAAGAAAATGAAGAATTTTGAGATCTCTCATTACTGACTGTGTCTCATACTGTGCAAACACTCTTCCAGACAGTGTTGAGGAGGCAGAGGGAGATGACCGAGAGCTGTGAGAGATGAGGAAGAGTCTCTTTCTTACCCCACCAGCGGAGGGCAGGGTCTTCTGAGGCAAAGATAGGTGGTCTGTGTCTCTATATATTCACTTTTGGATCTTTACAAACTTGAAGCTGAAACATAAAATGTACCATACTGTTGTAGTTAAGTTTATATTGCTTTTTGTTAGAAAGGTAGGAGAAAATGTCTAACTTACATGTTCCTCCTCTCCTCTTCATCCTCTTCCTTAACCCGAGCTGCACTGACACCTTATCATCCTTCTCGGCCAGCTGAAACGAAGGAGCGTCTTGGTAATGGTGCTAATCTTTTTATTGCTTTTGAAAGAAGTCTAAGAAATAATTATGCTCACCAAAGCTGCATTTATTTGATCAAAAATATAGTGAACTGTACTATATTTAGTTAACTAATATTGCAAAATATTATAAAACAGTCTACTTTTCCATTTTGTAATATATTGTAAACTGTCATTTATTCCTGTGATCAAAGCTTAATTTTCAGCAACATTACTCCAGTCATCAGTGTCACATGCTCCTTCAGAAATCATTCTAGTACAATGATTTGTTGCTTAATAAACATTTCTTCTTATTATCAAAGTTGAAAACAGCTTTTATGAGTTTGTGTAAACCAGCTGACAGTGTTGAAGAGTCATAAACAGATTTGAATCGTGAAAGCTTTGAGTCTCTTTCTTACCCCACTAGGACAGGGTCTTCTGAAGCCTCTGTAGATGGACACTTCACTTTTAATCATCTCCTGGAGGCAGTGCAGTGTTCCGCTGTGGAATGAGACTCCTCAACTTTCTGTCTTCTTCACCAAAGAGTTCTTCAGTTTCTGCAGATTTGGACTGGAACTGGAAGATGAAATATACAATCTGCCATATTATTGTAGTAAGGTTTATTGCTTTTATGTTAAACACATAACACTTACTTCAAGCTGTGTATCACCCAATCATTCCTGAAGTCATCACCAGTGACCTTTTCAATTTTCACATATGTATGGCTTGAAGACTGGTTTGAATATTGATTTCCAGTTTTAATTTTACTTCACTATATTTAATTCAAATTTAAATTGTTTCTAAAATCCCAAGATCAATATTTTGATAAGTTTTCAGCTGATGCGTGATGGTTACCATCCGATAATCACAATAAGCTTTGCGCTTTGTTACTTATGATACGAAACAAACTCTCAGTTTTCGAAGTATGTTCATTTGATCATGAAACCTACTAAATATTGTTCTGTACTTGATTACCTACCACATGTGCCTTAAGAAACATGAAGTACCAATCAAAAAACATTTCCAGCATTTATTAATCCAAATTTAGTTAATGACATTTTTCCCACACTAAGCTACTAAATAATTACCAAATAATTAAAATATTATAAAAAACAAAGGTACCAAAAAAGTTATTGGGAACTGAAAATGTTGCATATCTATAGTTTTTTTTTTTTTTATACGTATATTTAATTTAACATATGCCAAAAGCTTTATTCCTCATCAAAAAGTAGAAGTGTCTCATCTTCGGCATCCTCATCATTTTGCTCCTGTACAACCTTTCTCTGGTCCTGCTGCTGAAAATGAAAAGTATAGTTTAATGTTAGTTATGCAATGAACTGCATGTTTAGAAAACAAAAACAAAAAAACTAGTTCAAAACCAGAGCATGAGTGCAGAGAACTGACTGTTTCCTTTGTCAGATTCAGATGGTCAATGTAATTTATACTATTTTTATATATAAATGGTTTCATTATTATTCTTTGTGTTGTCACTAAAGCTAGGAACACACCAAGCCGACGCCGATCAACTAGTGGCGACGAAAGCAAACTGCTGAGTCGGCTCACGTTGGCTCACGTCGGCAGCGTCTTGGGTCCAAAGCGGTCCAAAGTTGCCCTGACACACCAAGCCGACGCTCGACATCAGACGGCCAATAGCTCGTCCGTTCTGCGCCTGCGTTAGAGGAAATACCTTTCCGTCCCAGCTGGTGGCAGTAGTCTGTTTTCGTTATTCGAAGCGGGAAACCGGAAGAGCTATAAAGATATCAGCTGTCGTTTTCGTTTCCCCACACAGACGGATTCGTGCATTTCAGAACGTTGCAAATGGCATTGCCGTTGTCAGCCCTTGGTCTTTTACTTGTGGAAGAGGAAAGGTAGAAGCGGACGCGAAAAATACAAAGAAACGCTCACTAAATGGGTGAAACCATAGATTATTACACTTGTTCACCTATCAATGAACCATAACAATAACAGGGCATAGCTCAAACAATATCCTGCAAATTGGCTCATTCAGATGCATTGTGGAAGTTAAAGGGGGGGTGAAACACTCAGTTTCAGTCAGTGTCATGTCAATCTTGAGTACCTATAGAGTAGCATTGCATCCTGCATATCTCCGAAAAGTCTTTATTTTTTTAATAATTATATAAGAAAGATGCGCTGTTCCGAGTCTTTCCGAAAAAAGCCGAGCGGGTGGGGGCGTGTCGTGTGAGCGGAGCTAAAGAATGACGTGTGCAGCAGCGCGCTGTGTGTTGAGTCGAGTCCGTCATCCCTAACAGCGGGAAAAAAACTTTATTCAAAATAAAAATATGGCTTTTAATCAGATACAGCCATACATCTATGATCCGGAATCAGACCCAGAGGCTGCAGTTGAACAGGAGCAGCAGCAAAAACGACTAGAGCAGGACGTCTCTATGTGGTAAGTTACAAGTTATACACTAACTATATAATATGCTTAGCGGCTTGTGTTATTTACATATTTATACTTGAATTATATCGTCGTATTTTTGTCTTTGAAGGTGTACATGTGAGAAGTGCAGTTGTGCACGTGTGTTTGTGTGTTTACGCGTGGTTTGTGTAGACAGTAAGCGGACTAAAAAAAACACAGACATTTGAAGCAGTCTCACTCACCCTTCTAAGGTTGGGACTGCTCCATCCTTTAGCATTAGGCGATTGGGAAAATGCGGCATCGAGCTGGGCCTTGTTTATGAAACAGTCGGCACCGAAATGCAGCGAACAGATATAAACATTCGCGCAACTCAGTTGCTGATCCGGAAAAGCAAATTACATCCACTGTTGCCTTAACGCGGGGTTTTGGAGAATCTGTGCAGGACTGTCTTGGTCTGGCAACCAAAAACACACTTTTTTGGTGACATTATGTGCTATGTGTAATTGTCACCTGTCCAGCATCCTACAAACCAGCGTTTTGATGGGCGTAGGCTGTTGCTTTCGCTCTCTCCCTCGCTCTCTCTCACGCGCTTCCGGTAGAATTGTAAGGCCCATACAAGGAAATTCTGCCCCCACTAACGTCAATGGGGACGCATGATCTCAAAAAACTTGCCGAAACTTATGACTAACCGGAAGTAGTATTTTTGACAAAGAAATACTCCCATCAAACGTCCACCTTAACTTTTGAAACTTTGTCTATGTTTAGTATGGGATTCCAAGTCTTTAACAGTGTAAAAAGATCAGTATGCATGAAACAGCATTTCACCCCCCCTTTAATGTGACACAATCTGAACAATGGCCACTTATAAGGATTGTTAAAATAAATATATGTGTATGACGCATTCTGATTTACAGTAAATTATGTTTGTGACAATGCTTGGTGCTAGTTCAATGAATTATGACAGAATTTGTATATATTTTTTTCATTGGAAACATGCCTATGGTGACATTTCTTCAAAATGATATCATGCTGCTTCATGCACATCACATAACAGCAGTTTGGAAATGAAATCTCCAGTGGCACAGAAATGTTAATGAAAATAATGTAACACTAAACCATACACTGAACTTAACTGACAGTAACCATGCTAACTATTGGTTTACAGATATTGCACTTTGATAACATTGTATTGTGGAAGTAACACATTATGAAAATATGTCTCTATTAATTGAAAATCTATTTATTCATAAATTAAAACATCAATACAGATGTGTTTATTTACCCTGCTAGTTAGATGTCAAATAGCAAAATAAGGGTTAGAATTCTGCATCAATGCAAGTACCCAAAGTCAAAGTGTTTTATTTTCCAATGTTCAGTACAATGGGCACAAATAGCTATATAGAGAATAGCTATAAAAGTAGCTATATGTGTAGATTCAGCCAAGGGTGTACTGGGCCGTAGCTCCGCCGTAATGAAGCTGGGCTCCTCACGGGTGCCAATCCAGGTGTCACTGTTGGTACCATCTGAGGGTGAACAGGATTCACTTTCAGACAAAGGTTCCTTAAAGAAACAATCAAAATGTGAACAATGTGATACAATAGATTCTTACACTTAATCACCAATAACCCATAACAATAACAGGGCATAGCTAAAACAATACCCTGCAAATTGGCTAAATGGATCTATTCAGATGCACATTGTGGAAGTTGATTTGTTGAATTACTTGTAAATAGACCCATCTGAACATTCATTGGCCACTTTACCAAAAGCAAAATGTTCATTTGTCCAAATGGAAAGAAAAAATAAATAAAATAAATTATACACACACACACACACACACACACACACACATATATATATATATATATATATATATATATATATATATATATATATATATATATATATGTGTGTGTGTGTGTGTGTGTACCCTGATAGTTAGATTTGAGGTGCACTCCTTCCTTTTTGTGTGAGGTTCTAGAAACTGCAGGTGGGTCTTCTGAGCTCCAGAACTTCCTGAGGGTCCATGTTTCTTGTAACACATGTACTGGGTTCGCAATGAATCCCACCGCTTCTTGAGCTCTTTCTCTGAGGGACAATAAAAAAAATTAAAAAAAACATTACGCTGAGTTATGTCAATTTCATGGCTATTGTAATGTTCATTTTTGTTCTACTTTTAACTGGATGTATTCTGGATGACAGCATTTTTTTTTACAGTCGCTTGAACACATTTCTCAAAACATTTAGGTCACTTTTGCAAAACTCTCCACACAGTTAGTACAACCGAAATATATGAGGGCTAAACTGTGGATTTATCATTGCTTTTGGACATAAAGACATGCATTAAGTGTTTTGATATCTTTAGTGCATTTTGAATGTGAAATTAACTGCTGTGCAAAGATGAAAGTTGCACACAACAATCTAACATGCAGGGTTTTTTTAAATATGGACTACTGAAGAAGAAAAAACTATTGCAAAAAAGGAAATCTTACCTGACATGACAACTTTATTTGCGATCTCACGCCACAGTTCTGCTTTCGCCACACAGTTGACATAACGTTAACATTTTCCCGTAGTGTGATACTAAGCTGGCCTTTGCTGGATCATGCTGATCAGTTTGTCTTCACTTGCCTCGGTCTACACAGCCATATATATTAACATGTGTTAACATGTATCGTAATGAGGAATATAATCAAATGAGACGACACCTTTCTTTTACTGTCTATGGAGGAGACAGGCGTTCTGTGTTCCCTCTTGACTCTGTCGTTTACTTGCTTCGTCACTTCCGTTTTATTTTCTCGTGCACTGGTTCGCTAGCTGAACAGCAAATCAGAACGATCATATGTCCCGACTGACCGACATGCCGCGACGCCGATTTAACATGTCGAATCGGCCGAAAAACTGCCGACGAGGACCAACGCCAGCCGACGGCGTGGAACTGTGTGGAACACACCGAGGAAACTTAGTTGGCCGACGCACAAAAACTGCCCGACGGCCGACCGTCGGCTTGGTGTGTTCCGGCCTTTAGGGACTGTGAGGAGCTGGACTGTTCGGTTTGGGGTACCTGTTCGGGCTGGGCCTGTTATATGGGGTGAATTCTGGGGGGGCCTGTGTGGTGACCTACAAGTTAAACGGTATGAGACATTCACCCAGACGCGGCCCCTTTAAGGGAGCGGGTTTTTCCGGTAGAGAAGTTCCGGTTTCACGTTGTGTGAGAGTTGTTTACATTGCTCGCTGTACAGTTTGGAAAATTATGTTGAAGTGTTAGTAAAGCTGACTCGACGCATCTCCGTCTCTTGTCTCATCAGTTACTGCACTCCACAACGTAAACATTTGAATTGGTCTGTTATTTATAGCAACATATCGTACCAAGCATATGACATTTTATTTACAGCATACAATCATGTTACAGACCACGTGAGCGGACCACATTACCAATCACAAAACTCTCCCCTCCACCATGGTGTGAATAAATCACAATCCAAATGCACAAGTTTTAGGTTATCACTGAGGTGGCCTGCACAAGCGCACATTTATTTTGACAGATTTGTGTGAAACAGGCAAAGGGCGCATGACCAAACATTAGCGACTGGTTATGGCAGATCCAATAGTTTTAAACTTCAGAGTACCCACCTTCATGGAGCGTGGCCAAATGAATGTACAAATGAGAGGTACAAGAGTCTAGTAAGACCAGGCTATCACGGTATAGGCCCCAGCGCTTTTTAGAGTAGGTAATGACATTTTTGAAAACTGACAGAATTGTTGCTGGATGGACTCAGTTTTGTTGGATCTTAGCACATTGACAATGTTATCCTTATGGAACATAATGCAGCATGCTGCCACCATGATGGCTACAGTGTGGTTGACTTCTCATTCCTCTATGACACCCCCTTTGCTGAACCACTCAAAATATGAAGAATTTCTGGAGAGAGAAAAAAATCAGCTTTTTAGGAAGTCTATATACAAGGGCACATACAGGACTACGCAAAACAAATTAAAACGGAGGCTTGCCACTTGGCATCAGTGTATAAGATGATGCACTAGAGTCAACTGTGGAGAGATGTGCCATCAAAACCCACACAGACACGAGAAAAAGCTGTTAAAATACCAGTCCACTGTTGTGGCCAAAGTGTGAAAAAGGTGAAGTGAGTGTTACTACATGAAATGAGTTGGTCATGCTGCCATGACTAGCATTCTAGGCTCACTATTGGCAGATACAGAGGTAGAGGGCTGATGTCCCTGTAGTCTTTAGAAGCACTAAAGTGTCAGACTTAATCTTGCATAAATAAAACCAGAAAAGACATTGTTAAACATTAGATTTATTTGCCGGTCAGGCTTTTACAGTTTTAATTGGTGCAGGCTTTGCGGGCTCAGCTACAGGCGTTTTGGTTTAGGCTTTGGCAGTTTGACTCCAGGCTTTGGCGGTTCCACATCAGGCACTACAGCTGTGGGCGTTGGCGGTTCCACATCAGGCACTACAGCTGTGGGCTTTGGCGGTTCCACATCAGGCACTACAGCTGTGGGCGTTGGCGGTTCCACATCAGGCACTTCAGCTGTGGGCGTTGGCGGTTCCACATCAGGCACTTCGGCTGTGGGCATTGGCGGGTCCACATCAGGCACTTCAGCTGTGGGCATTGGCGGGTCCACATCAGGCACTTCAGCTGTGGGCATTGGCGGGTCCACATCAGGCACTTCAGCTGTGGGCATTGGCGGGTCCACATCAGGCACTTCGGCTGTGGGCTTTGGTGGGTCTGCTTCAGGAACTTCAGCTGTGGGCTTTGGTGGTTCCGCTTCAGGCACTCCAGCTGTGGGCTTTGGCGGTTCCACATGAGGCAGTTTAGCTTCAAGCAGTTTGGCCGTGGGCTTTGGCAGTTCCACTTTAGACAGTTTAGCTTCATTCTTTGGCGGTTCCGCTTTAGGCAGTTTAGCTTCATTCTTTGGCGGTTCCGCTTCAGGCAGTTTGGCTGTGGGCTTTGGCGGTTCAGGATTCACTGCATAGATATAGATAGTCAGCTTTAGTCTGTCCTTTCAACCACAGTCAGTCTCAAACAGCACAAATATTCAAATCATGAAGAGCATTCAAATCTCTAAACTTAGAGCGAGTGAAAGAGAACTATTCCTCTGTTAATTTTGTAAAGCTACTCTGTGCTTCAAACAATACTACGCACTGAATTTAGGTACTAGTGTCATGGAGTACAATAATATTTAAAAAAAGCCTGATCCAGACACTACATAACCCAATATAAATACAGTTACCTGTATATGGAGCCATACACTGATGTCCACATCCATTGCTGCAGCATTTCTCATCGTTCGGACAGTCATGGTCAGAAGCACACAACTCAACACACTTTCCAGCTCCAGATTTTGTGCTGAGACACACTCCGGGCTTTGCTGTTTAGCAGACACATGACAGAAAAGAGATCACTGAATGCTGAAGGGCTTGTTCACTGGCGTCAATGAGTAGTTTTTACTGGAGTATTCAGTCTTTCTACTTCATAGTTTCATGTTTTAGTTCAATGTGTTACTTGCTGTTTCTTTGCAGTTTGTGAAATTTACTATGACTTTCTGAATAAAAAAATTTTCATGCTTCTTTTGAGACCTCTAGCGTCGATCATTAATTGAAACTCACTGAAAACAGGTGGCACACACACACGTCCATTGCCAAAGCGACAGCATTTGTGTCCTCCAGAACAGCCTCTATCAGAAGTGCATCCTCGACTGGACGGCACAACCATCAGCGTCACCGGACACTGACCCGACACTACAGAAGAGGATTCAAGAGGAACGTTAAGGGAGACCAGGGAGTGCTGTAGTAGTTTTACAATGAATCACAAACATAGTATTCATATAGATCTGATTCAAATAAAGTATAAAATATTTTATCACTAAACTGTGCCAATCAGTTTTAAAGACAAAGAG
Source organism: Pseudorasbora parva (assembly GCF_024679245.1). Taxonomy (NCBI): domain Eukaryota; kingdom Metazoa; phylum Chordata; class Actinopteri; order Cypriniformes; family Gobionidae; genus Pseudorasbora; species Pseudorasbora parva. The sequence goes on from NC_090191.1 coordinate 3,927,682, forward strand.
TACTGCAACCTAGTCCAGTAGGGTGTGTAACAAGTACAATGCTGATAGAAGAAATAGACAGTCAATATGTCGTTCATAAGTTTACTATTGCAAATAAATGTACCGTTTCAGAATAATTTTTTTGTAAGGCACTTATTTATGTATTTCCTCAGGCTGTGTAACGAAGCTAAAAGACCTTCTCACCTACGACTCCAGCATCTATTGTGCTCAAATAGTCAGATAGACACAATAACACAGCGCTCAACGAGCAGAACACTCGGGCTGTCATCCTCTTGACCTGCAATCTCAATGAAAGCTCCTGCAAACTGTGAAGCTCACAAAACTACACAGAAAACACGCACTGCTGAATCCTACAACATAAGCCGCTGTATAGAGGGTCTTTAAAACCGCCTTTTTAAAGATCCAAGCTCTGGGTACCGCCAACCCTAATGAAACGCAGCTGCCTGTAGTTTTAGCCTAATCTTGCCGGCCTTGATTAGCTTGTTCAGGTGTGTTTGATAAGAGTTGGAGGAGCGGAGGGGAGCACGCATTCACAGGGTGCTTGGCAGGTCTGAATAATAAAACTCCTCCAATTGTTATTCAAAAGTATCGGAATCACGGCCAGAATGGGCCAAAATATCCCAAAATGCGGGGCGCGGGCGGTAGAAATATTGATATAGGGACAACTTAACCTCTGGACTATAGGCTACAAACACCCCAAAGCAACAGTAGCCTAAATGCAGCCCCATTCCAGACTTGGCAACAATGAACCGAGCGTCGTTAATGGCCTAGCAGGTTGTGACAACTGACAGCAGATGTTCGTGAGATTTTAAAAAGAGAAATGGAGCATATATATATATATATATATATATATAAAACACTGACATGCTTCAAAGCCTGCGGCGATGGGAGACCGGACCCCATGTAAATGTGTAGCCGGTTAAATATTGTCAAATTGCAACTATTAGTTAACAGTTTATTTCTTATGTTAAATGTAACTGTTACAATATTTTTTAAACATTTATATATACGTCCAAGTCTTTTTTTAAGTAGGCCTACTTATTTTTATTCAACGCATCATCTCAGATGCATCTAGCCTACTTTATATGACATGATGCCAGCCGTCGACCGATTCAGCCCTGCAAACCTGCGGACAGTGGCTCATCCCAGAAGGTGATGTCCCGCTCAGGCCTTTATTGTGCATTATTCCCCATCCCGGACGGTTCAGCTCCAGCTTCTCCCGCTTAGCGCAATGAAAGTGTAGAAAAGTGTTTTCTTCTGGTTTGGCTGATAATTAAAATTTGTTTCTGATGTTAAAAGTTTCTGATGTTAAACTTAAGTTAGGCTATATTATGGTCTATAAATAGGCTTGTTGTAAAAAGCCTACTTTAGGTAGTCTTATGTATAGACCAATTTATTTTCATTTACACATTTTAAATTACATGACAAGAAAATATATGTATAAACATATATAAATGTGTTTAATGTAGCTACAAATTATAAAGTGCATTAGGCTACAAAAATAAACAATGTAGGCTACAGAACAACCCCTTCTCTTTAATTTAGCCTACGTTTGAAGTTAACGAAAATGAACAAGACAGCAGTTTCTTTGTTTAATTTACAAATAACTTGCATTTTTTTAAAAAGGTAATAATATAGCCTAGCTATTTAAATTGTTCTGTGTTGACCACGCATTCAGCCTTTGGAGGATCGATCTTTCGGTGACCATCGTCAGTGAACATTCATTCATTCATTCTTTTAAAGATGTCTTTCAATGTAAGCAAGTGTCATTCGGTGAATATTTGTCTCTAGAATATCTGGGTATTGTGTTAAGAGTGCTCCTGCTTATCATTGTTTACAGGCCTCCAAAGTACTCTCCAGCCTTTATTGAGGAATTTACAGAACTGTTATCAATAATTTCCTCAGAGTTTGACTGTTTTGCTATTGCTGGGGATTTTAACATTCACATAGACAATGCTGAATCCAGTACAACAAAAGAGCTCATGACTGTTCTTAACACTTTTGATTTGCCACAGCATGTAAATGGACCCACACACAATCGTGGACACACTCTAGATTTACTTATCAGTAAGGGTCTAAACATTTCATCGATTGTTATTAAGAATGTGGCACTGTCTGATCATTTCTGTATTTTCTTTGATATATCAATCTCTCCTGCCATTGAAGCTAGATCTGTCTCTGTCAAAAAGAGATGCTTAAATGAGAACACTAATGTGCTGTTTAGGAAGGCTTTATCTCTAAAACCAAGTGAAGCAGCAGTGGATTTCAGAATCCCCCCCTTCACTGCAGACTCTGTTGACTTTCTCCTTGACTCCTTTAACTCAAAAGTTAAGAGTGTAATTGATGATATTGCTCCTGAAAAAGAGTGGCAAACAAAAGGCACCATGGAGAAACTCAACAGCAGTTCAAATAATGAAAAGACAATGCAGAAAATCTGAACGCATGTGGCGGAAGACAAGACTTGTAGTCCATTATAACATCTATAAAGACAGCCTTCATGCTTTCAATGTTGAACTAGGCAAAGCTAGACAGATCAGGTTATTATGTGAGTATAGGACACCATAAGTCTGAGTGGACGTCCATGACATGCGGAGTCCCACAAGGGTCAATTCTCGCACCACTCCTGTTTAACCTGTATATGCTGCTGTAACAAGTTCGATATAGTGAGGAAGGAAGAGGACACGGGGGTCGGCAGGACTGTTGATGCTCTTTTATTCTTAATAACTCAAATCAATAAACGTGCACGCTTCAGCGTGTGTTTGTCTCTGTGTATGCTCAGTTTCGCTTCCGGGTCACGCACTTCCGGCTTCCGGATATCTCAGGGTCTCGGCATCAACAGTCCGACTCTCTCTCTCCTCGGTCTCCGGTTCCGCTGGTGTTTTATCCCGTCTCCGCGCTCATTACTAGAACAAGAGACAGGTGTTATTAATCTGCGTCCAACCCACTCACTTACCGCTCGTCCCGAGGCCCTCTCTCCCGCTGCAGACCTCGCTGAACCACGCCCCCCTTGCCACATACCCCCACCGCCCGACTCAGGCCGGGGAGCCGTCCGGCCTGCAGCCCCCCCCCCCCCATTTCTGGAGAGGAAATCGGCCACAGCCATCTGAGCACCCGGCCTGTGGACCACCTTGAACTTAAACGGCTGAAGAGCCAGATACCAACGGGTGATCCGCGCGTTGGTATCCTTCATGCGGTGGAGCCATTGGAGAGGAGCGTGGTCCGAACAGAGAGTGAACTCCCGCCCCAGGAGGTAGTAGCGGAGGGTGAGAACGGCCCATCTGATGGCCAAACACTCCTTTTCTATGGTGCTGTACCTAGCTTCTCTCTTAGAGAGCTTACGGCTAATGTACAGCACCGGCCGCTCTCCCCCCTCCACCTCCTGGGCCAGGACTGCGCCCAGCCCCCTGTCCGACGCGTCAGTCTGCAACAAGAAAGGGAGAGAAAAGTCAGGGGAGTGTAACAGCGGCCCGCCACATAGGGCAGCCTTTACTTGGGTAAAAGCCTGTTGACACGGCTCCGTCCACTGGACCGTATCTGGTAGCCCCTTTTTAGTAAGATCAGTCAAAGGGCTGGTGAGGTCCGAATAATTTGGTATAAACCGTCTATAATATCCCGCCAGCCCCAAGAACTGTCTTACCTCCTTTTTGGTCTTGGGCCTCGGACAGGTTGCAATGGCGGCAGTCTTATCAATTTGAGGACGCACCTGTCCATGACCCAAGTGGAAGCCCAGATACCTTACTTCCACCCGCCCAATCGCACACTTCTTCGGATTGGCCGTGAGCCCCGCTCTCCTCAGCGACCTCAGGACCGCCCTCACATGCTGCATATGCCGCTGCCAGTCGTGACTATAGATCACTATGTCATCTAGGTACGCCGCAGCATATGCAGCATGGGGACGCAAAATCCTATCCATGAGTCGCTGGAAGGTCGCGGGTGCCCCGAACAAGCCGAAAGGAAGCGTGACGAATTGGTGTAATCCGAACGGCGTGGTGAAAGCTGTTTTTTCTTTGGACAATGGAGACAAGGGGATCTGCCAATAGCCCTTTGTTAAGTCCAGTGTCGAATAAAATCGAGCCGAGCCTAACCGATCAAGCAACTCGTCAACCCGTGGCATTGGATACGCGTCGAACTTCGACACAGCGTTCACCTTGCGGTAGTCCACACAGAACCTGACCGAGCCGTCCGTTTTGGGGACCAAAACTATCGGGCTCGCCCAGTCACTGTTGGACTCCTCGATTACTCCCATGTCGAGCATTGCGCCTAATTCGTCCTGAACTACTTTTTTCTTGTGTTCAGGCAAGCGGTACGGCCGGCTGCGAACTACCACGCCCGGCTCGGTCTCGATATGGTGCTGAATCAAGTCGGTACGTCCCGGTAGGGGCGAGAACACGTCGGCGAACTCCGCCTGCAATTTCGATAAATCAGCGAGTTGTAACGGTGAGAGGTGATCTCCCCCAGGGGCCAGCGCGACTGATTGCGCTTTAATGCTCGCCTCTGGCCCGAGATCATCCTCTCCCCCGATCACCGTTGCCAACAACACCGATTCCACCTCATTCCATTTTTTCAGCAGATTGAGGTGGTATATTTGACGTGCCCCGTTCCTATCGGATCGTATCACTTCATAATCGAGCTCTCCTATCTGTCGTGCGACCTCAAACGGCCCCTGCCACTTCGACATTAATTTTGAGCTCGAGGTTGGGAGTAGAACGAGCACTTTCTCTCCCGGTGTGAATTTGCGCAGTTTAGTACCCCTGTTATATGACCGGCTCTGGCGGTCCTGGGCTTGTAACAAATTCTCCCTAGATAGCCGCCCCAATGTGTGGAGTTTTGTTCGCAAGTCCATGACGTACTGAATTTCGTTTTTGGCCAACGACGGCCCCTCCTCCCAAGTTTCTCGTAGGACGTCCAGCACCCCCCGTGGCTGACGCCCGTAGAGAAGCTCGAAGGGGGAAAACCCCGTGGAGGCTTGCGGGACCTCGCGCACAGCAAATAAGAGGGGTTCTAACCACCGATCCCAATTCTTGGCGTCTTCTTGTACGAATTTACGGATCATGGATTTAAGAGTGCGATTAAATCGTTCGACCAACCCGTCTGTTTGTGGGTGATAGACGCTGGTTCGAATGGATTTAATGCCCAATAATCCATACAATTCGCTTAACGTGCGTGACATAAACGCCGTGCCTTGATCAGTGAGGATTTCTTTCGGAATCCCCACCCGGGAGATTAAACGAAACAGTGCGTCCGCAACACTCTTCGCCGAGATGTTGCGGAGAGCCACTGCTTCCGGGTATCGTGTTGCGTAGTCCACGATAACTAGCGCAAAACGATGCCCGCGTGCGGATCGTTCTAATGGCCCGATGAGGTCCATCGCAATTCTCTCGAAGGGGACCTGCATTAATGGAAGAGGGCGCAATGGCGCTTTTGGGGCGGCCAATGGGTTCACCAACTGACATTCAGGACAAGACGCGCACCACCTGCGCACATTGTCATAAATGCCTGGCCAAAAGAATCGGGTCATTAAACGATTCAGCGTGGCCGCCTGTCCCAGGTGGCCCGCCATCGGGTTAGAATGAGCCGCCTGAAAAAGCATTTCCCGGCGGCTCTTTGGTACTAACAATTGGGTTGTATCCATTTTTGACTGAGCGTCTTGGGTCACTCGATACAACCTATCCTTAATTATGGCAAAATAAGGATACGTGACGGGCAATGCGGGTTGAAGGGGCTGACCGTCGATGGTGCGGACCTGTTGAAACGCATGTTTTAGCGTCTCGTCTTGAGACTGCTCCAGAGGGAAGTCATCGCGGTCCGAGAGAATCAGTCTCTCGACCCCGCTCGATTCCTCTGAAGCTGTTCCCAAGGGCCCCGTATCAGCCTCGCCAACCTGCACTCGCACCGCCCCGTTCCTAGCCTTGTTTCCCCAAGCGGCATCCGCGCACAACGACCCCAATAACGCCGAAAAGGCGGGCCAATTCGTCCCCAGAATTAGCGGATGCCGGAGGTGGGGACTAACCGCCACCTCAACACTATGCTTTTTCCCCCTAAACTGTATCGTGACTGGGACAACCGGATATTCCACCACATCCCCGTGCACACACCGCACCTTAACCACGCGGCTTGTATCCAACGCCCCAGGCTGAATCAGGCTTTGATGGATCGAGGTTTGGTTACATCCTGAATCCACCAAGGCCTGATATGTACCCCCCTTGATACTTACAGGAATTTGGTACTCTCCTGCTTGATCGGGGGTGGTCCGCTGGACGTCCGGGATCCGGATCATTGTTCCGATGTCCATCATCGGACATCGGTCCACAAAATGATCCGGATCACCGCACCGCCAGCAGGCCAGCCCAGGCCTACCCGCCGCCCCGGCGGCGGGGAGTGGGTTGGAGGCTGAGCGCGGATAGGGGTCGGAACCGGATCCATAGTCACTACCCGTCCCCAGCGGCCCCGCCCCCCTGGGCGGGACCCGCGAACTCCCAGACGGTCCAGGGCCCATCCCACCCCGGCCTCTGGGGGGAACGCGAGGAGGGCCTGGAGGGCGGGACCTGGGGAGAGGGACAGGTCGAGAGAGAGAGAGAGAAGGGGGAGAGAGAGAGGGAGAAGTTAGTGGGGGTGCGCCGACCCCCGGGCACGCCACCAGGTGGTCCTCCGCCAAATTGATGGCCGTCTCCAGCGACGTGGGCCGGTGGCACTGGACCCACTCGGCGGTCTTCCTGGGGAGCCGAGTGATGAACTGCTCCAGCACCACCAGATCGACGACATGGTCCACGTCGCTGCCGCCGGCCAGCAGCCATCTGCGGCACTCGTCCCGGAGCTGTTGGGCCAAGGCGAAGGGTCGACCGGACTCGCCCCACTCCAGGGAGCGGAAACGCTGGCGGTGCTGTTCTGGGGTCCGGCCGACCCGCTGAAGAATGGCCCGCTTCAGGTCATCGTAGTCCAGGAGGTTCGCAACCGGTAGATGTTGCGCGGCCGCCTGGGCTTCGCCGGATAGCAGTGGGATGAGGCGCACCGGCCACTGTGCCCGGGGCCACCCGCAGGCCTCCGCGGCTTTTTGGAAGAGATCCACGAAGGCCTCGGGATCATCTTCCGGCCCCATCTTCTGCAGGGGCACGTGCACCGGTGCGCTGGCCCGCCCAGCGGCCTCGGCGCGAACCTCCCGGTCCATCCAGCTCCGGAACTGCTCGCGGTCCTCTTGCTGGCCTTGGACTATGGCCGCGAAGCGGCGCTCCTGTTCAGTCCGAAGGTCCAGCAACGCCGTGTGATGTTCCTGGTGGAGGGCCGCGAGCGATGTTATGATCTCCGCAAATGGCGAGGCGGAGGGCGTTGTCATGGCGGCGGCTCTGTCCTGCTTCCTTCCCGGGTTTCGGCACCAGTGTAACAAGTTCGATATAGTGAGGAAGGAAGAGGACACGGGGGTCGGCAGGACTGTTGATGCTCTTTTATTCTTAATAACTCAAATCAATAAACGTGCACGCTTCAGCGTGTGTTTGTCTCTGTGTATGCTCAGTTTCGCTTCCGGGTCACGCACTTCCGGCTTCCGGATATCTCAGGGTCTCGGCATCAACAGTCCGACTCTCTCTCTCCTCGGTCTCCGGTTCCGCTGGTGTTTTATCCCGTCTCCGCGCTCATTACTAGAACAAGAGACAGGTGTTATTAATCTGCGTCCAACCCACTCACTTACCGCTCGTCCCGAGGCCCTCTCTCCCGCTGCAGACCTCGCTGAACCACGCCCCCCTTGCCACAGCTGCCACTGAGCCAAATAATGAGAAAGAACAAAATGGCTTACCACAGCTATGCTGATGACACCCAGCTCTACTTAGCACTGTCACCTAATGACTACAGCCCCATTGACTCCCTGTGCAAATGCATTGATGAAGTTAACAACTGGATGTGCCAAAACTATCTTCAGTTAAACAAAGACAAAACCGAAATCACTACATTTGGAAACAAAGATGAAATTCTCAAGGTGAACGCATATCTTGAGGCTAAAGGCCTGATAACAAAAAATCAAGTCAGGAATCTTGGAGTGATTTTGGAGTCAGACCTGAGTTTCAGTAGTCATGTCAAAGCAATAACTAAATCAGCATACTATCATCTGAAAAATATTGCAAGGATTAGATGTTTTGTCTCCAGGCAAGGCTTAGAGAAACTTGTTCATGCTTTCATCACCAGTAGGGTGGACTATTGTAATGGACTTCTCACTGGCCTTCCTAAAAAGACCATTAGACAGCTGCAGCTCATACAGAATGCTGCTGCCAGGATTCTGAGCAGAACCAGAAAATATGACCATATCACACCAGTCCTCAGGTCTTTACACTGGCTTCCAGTTACATCTAGGATCGATTTTAAAGTACTATTACTTGTTTATAAATCACTCAATGAGCTAGGACCTCAATACATCGCAGATATGCTGATTAAATACAAACCCAACAGATCACTCAGATCAGCAGGATCAAGTCAGTTAGAAATACCAAGAGTTCACTCAAAGCAAGGAGAGTCTGCCTTTAGCTATTATGCCAGCCGCAGCTGAACCAGCTTCCTGAACAGATCAGATGTGCTCCAACAGTAGCCACATTCAAATCCAGACTCAAAACACATCTGTTCAGCTGTGCATTTACTGAATGAGCTCTGAGCACTGTATGTCCGACTGACTGCACCTTATCTATGCATCATTTTTTAAATTCTTTTTATAACTGTTTTAGTTTACCTTTGTTCTTTTCTTTGGTTATCATCATTTTATTATTTTTAATTCTCTTTACATTGTATTCTTTTTCTTATGCATTTTTTATCTCTATTTTAATCCTTTCTATGTAAAGCACTTTGAATTGCCATTGTGTATGAAATAAACTTACTTAAAATAAAAAATAAAAAATAAATAAACTTGCCTTGCCTTGCTGTGTGCGTTAAAATCTCCACACCAAATTATTTGATTATTTCCTGAACCAACATTTTATAATTTTTAGTTAATCTACTACAGGATTATAATAATTTAATTTTCTATTATTTTGATTCTCTGCATATATATCTATAACCATAATTTCATATTCTTCGATCTCATTAATGATTCTATATTCTAAATCATTTTTAATAAAAGTGGCCATCCCACCTCCATTACCTGCCTTTCTATCTTTCCTTACAACATTATAACCTTTCAATACAACATTTAATTGAGCTTTTAACCATGTTTCTTGTACACAAATTATATTTGGTTTATTATCCTGCTGATCTATGAAATGCTTGAACTCGGCACCATTTGCAAAAAGACTTCTGGCATTCCACTGTAGAATCATTAAAACCATTGCTGTTATTATGAACTTCCACATGTTCTTTGAGTCTTTAGCATGTCATTTATTTTTCCCACGGTTACACTGACTATATTCAAGTATTTCTCAGCGGCCCTTATTATTATTTTAATTCTCTCCGTTCTACTTTCTGTTTGAGCAGAACAGTTTATAACTTCAGCCATAAACTAAACAAATTCCATTTTTCCGATCACCAATCTATCCTCGTTTATTTTCCTCTGATCCAAAGCATTTCCATTCCATTCCTGAATTTTTTTCTCTCTCACTGTCTGTTCATTTTGTTTTGCTTTTTGAGTCAACGGTTCTCTCGTCACTCGCCAGAGACTGAATTCATGTTTGAACTGATTCACGATAAAGAGCGAAATGAGACACTGATAAATGTTAGATTAAGCAATACAGTGTTACATCTATCAATATGCCATTCATTCTGCTTCTCTTTAAATGTTTAAAACACAAACCTTTCTTCAGCCGAATCATTTGCTGCCGCACTGAATGTGCTTCTACAGTGTTTCCAATAAACTGATCATTGCATCTTGAAACTAAACACAATTTGCTCTTAATATCAGCCGAAATGTTAACCATTAGGTTTTGATTTTCCTTTTTCAAAACTAGGGTCAAAAAGTGATGAATGTAAACAGAGTGAATAATAAACCATGGACATATTTACTTACAGCAGATGATCTGTCAACATGAACTCAAACTCTATTTCACTATAATTTTTATTTTGTGTTTGCTAATTCATAACTTAATCTTCAAAATATATTTCAGGTTACGCAGAGGACTTCTACCCGGCAGTCAAAGTGACATTACGTCGTGAAAGTGCGCACTCAGAGGAAGACCGTGGGGGAAGAACAGGGCCATAGGCAGCCACTCTCACAAATGACCCTTGACATTTAAGACTTACTTTTGATTTCATTCAAAATCTTTGAAATATTACATTTTGTATTTGGACTGAACCTTTTATCAATACTATTTGGTATTGAATAAATTATACACAAACATTTGAAATTGAATATTGCTTATTTTACTTAAACTGATTCTTTTTAATTTTTTAATTTTTTTAAACCTTTTACACATATTTTATACTCAAATTAACTTTATATGTCCACATTTTTAATATTGGCAAAACACACTGACTGTATGTTTAAATTAAGACACATGAACTCTGCTTCATGAAATCATACACTTTTTAACATGTTTGTTTTTATTACATTTTTCACGGTTTTAATATAGGGATTATCATGGTAAAAAAAAAGTATATTTCTCTGCACCTCTTATTAGACAGCAGAGCGTGAAGGAGACTTTTATTTTGGTGCGGTGGTGTGACGTCATAAGGATGCAGCGCGCTCCTGCATCTGCTGTGAATCGGCTAAAGAAAGGTTTGTTTTAAGAATTTAAGCTGTTTACTTAATTAGAAATCGTTCAATGTTTAACAGTTTTTACAATCAACGTGAAATTTGTTTATTTACTGTAGAATGTAACGTTGTAATGCTTTATCTAACTTTAACGAAGGCTGTTTTGTGTGAGTAAATTGCACCCACACCAGTAACAGAAAACCTCATTCTCATCTCTCTCTCTTTTTCGTGAATTAAGTTCATCATAAACACGAGTTCGGTCTCTGGATAGTAATGATAGAGAAATTGAGCTTTTTGAATCTCCGAGTCAATTGAATCAAATACTTGCGAAATGATTCAGTGAATAGAATTAGGACTCGAGCTGCTCAAACAAAACAATCACTAACATTCGTAATGAAAACTTTAAAACTGCTAATGTTAGCATGACAGTGTAATCATTTAAATTTAATCTGCAGTTCTTTAAATGTAGATCATAAATGCTTAAATATGAAGAGTGTATAGTTTGTCTTTAATAAATTTGTAGTGCTAGTTTTAGTAGTGCTAATCAGATGATTTAAGTCTATTAACTCTCTCTGACTCTTTTACCAGTGACTGAACTAGAGCTGATTTGGATTTAGTTTTGAGTGTTTTCTGTTCATTATTCTCATCTTAAACAGGACAAACACAGGGAAAAACTCCAGGAGAAGTGATTGAGATTCATGTGACTATTATAAAGATGGAGTTTATTAAAGAGGAGAATAAAGACATAAAGATGCCATCTATTAAAGAGGAGAGTCAAGACCTAAAGATTGAAGAAATATTCAGAGTGAAAGATGAAGAAACTGAGGAACAAACAGGTTGGTTTTATTCTCTGAACTGAACTGTGTCATTTCGTCATTATTAAAGGTGTCCACTGAAACTGAATTAGTGCAAACAAAATTATTTTGCTTAAAATTAAACCCAATATCTCCTTACTCTAAACATTTTAACATCCCTGAACATAAATGGCAGTAAATAAACGTTAAAACAAGTAATAAATAAATCATAATTTAGGGCTCTAATTCTAAAATAATATTTGAGAACAATAGCATTGGTGCCACTAACTAGCTAGCACTAAGGGGGGATTTTTATTATCATAGAGGCCACTATTAATACAACTATTATTGTGTTGCATTGATAAGTGCAGTTACTAATTATATCATAGCCTAGTTTCACAGACAGGGGCCTATTGCACAAAACTAGGATAATGGATTAAGCCAGGATATCTTGGTGATCTTTTCATCTGTAAGCAAAATTTTGTACACCACTGTCGTGTTATACCCTGAAGGCACACTCACACCAAGAATAATTACAATAACGAAAAATAACACCATATTAGTGTATACATTAAGCCAGGATCCCCAAGATATAATAATCCTAGTTTTGTGCAATAGGCCCCAGGGTTTAGACTAAGCCAGGATTAGGCCCTAGTTCAGTTAAAACATTTAAGTAGCTTTTATAAAGGTCTCTTAGAAATAAAACATTAAAGGTTAGTTGAATCAAAAATGAAAATTAGATGTTTATCTGCTTACCCCCAGTTCATCCAACATGTAGGCGTGTTTGTTTCTTCAGTAGAACACAAATTATTATTTTTTTTAACTTCAACCATTGCTGTGTGCCAGTCATATAATGGTGTGAATGGGTAACAATTCTACGAGAGCAAAACAAACAAAAAAAAATACTCGGTTACTTTCGTAATCTCGGTTCCCTGAGACAGGGAACGAGTATTGCGTATGGGAAAAACTCCTTTTCTTGAGAATATGAAGCAAAACTTTATTAATAAAGATAAAGGTATCTTATGTAAAGCGCAGTGCAGCTGCACGGCAAGAGCCAGGCCCGAAGAGCGCTCTGATTGGCCGGGCCGCGCCAACTGCAGGAACCTATGGTGAGGCGGCTAAGAGGAACGAACCAATGGGGGCGCTCCAGAGAGACTGCTGAAAAAGGGGCTTAAATATGCATACAGGAGGCTATACAAGACCCTGATTCACCATAGGTGTCAGGTTTTAAAAATTGACTGAAGCGACACCTGAGAAGCACGAACACGGCGCGGAACAAAATACTTGTTCCCTCTCTCAGGGAACTGAGGTTAAAAAAGTAACCGAGTACGTTCCCTATCGAGAGGTTCCTCGTGTTGCGTATGGGAACACAATGTAAAATGCCGTGTGTGCCGACTGACCTAAAATCACCAACTTGATTACTGTGACTGAGTTGTAGAAGACACTACAATTAAAAACTGAACGTGTCTGTTCAATATAATGAGTGAGTCACCGTGCGAGTATCACAGCACTGAGCACTAACTGCAGGAGTGATGAGAGCGGAGGTAATCGCGACTACACTCGCGGCATACATTCACAATGCGAGTTCAGTCTGGCGCGCGTTTCAGTTCATGCCTTTGCAAGCTTAACTTTCATAGAAATTCATTTTCGAAGTTAAAAGACTTACATTGCTCACCATATCTCTGTTTAAATGAGTGCCTGTAGCTGCGAGCTGAGCTCTGAGTGTGATCTCCATCCCCCATGCGCGAGTTCAAAACATGCGGAAATGGCTCTCTCTGCTGGCTGTAGTCTTTAGCCTTTGGCCAAACAGTTCTCCTATGATGCAAATATCGTCAATTTGCATCATAGAAGGAATTCTTCCAGAAATAAAATGCATAAATCTCTTGTCTCAGAGGGATATGAGGGAGAAAGCACATTTATTTGAATATACTCTAGGGTTTCAAGCCAGAATAATTTGTTACTCCACCTCTGCTGGCAATTAAGAGCAGGGATACCATGGTCCTTAATACAGCTACTGGTTGCTTTGGCACGGTGTGCAGGTGCCAAGTCCTGTTGGAAAATAAAATCTGCATCTCCATAAAGTTGGTCAGCAGCAGGAAGCATGAAGTGCTCTAAAACGTCCTGCTATACAGCTGCATTGACTTTGGACCTCAGAAAACACAGTGAACCAACACCAGCAGATGACATGGCATCCCAAACCATTGAGGATTGTGTGCCTCTCCCCATTTTCCTCCAGACTCTGGGACCCTGATTTTCAAAGGAAATGCAAAATTTACTTTCATCAGAGAACATAACTTTAGACCAATCAGGTGTCTTTAGCCCAGGCGAGATGCTTCTGACACTGTCTGTTGTTCAAGAGTGGCTTGACACAGGGACACAGTTGAAACCCATGTCTTGCATACGTCTGTGCGTAGTGGTTCTTGAAGCACTGACTCCAGCTGCAGTCCACTCTTTGTGAATCTCCCCTACATTTTTGAATGGGTTATGTTTCACAATCCTCTCTAGGGGGCAGTTATCTCTATTGTTTGTACACTTTTTTTCCTACTAAATATTTTCCTTCCCTTCTCCTCTCTATTAATCTGCTTGGACAGAGCTCTGTGAACAGCCAGCCTCTTTTGCAATGACCTTTTGTGTCTTGTCCTCTTTGTGCAAGGTGGCAAGGTCGTCTTTTGGACAACTGTCAAGTCAGCAGTCTTCCCCATGATTGTGTAGCCTACAGAACTAGACTGAGAGACCATTTAAAGGCCTTTGCATGTCTTTTGAGTTTATTAGCTGATTATAATCATCAAACTTAAAATAAATAAACATTTTAAATATATCAGTCTGTGTGTGATGAATGAATGTAATGTACAAATTTCACTTTCTGAATGGAATAAGTGAAATAAATAAACTTTTTGATGAAATTCTAATTTTATGACCAGCACCTGTTTGGCGCACAAACAAAGAACAGGCAGACCATGTGACATTCTAGGAACTAGGAAGTCTCTGGCATAAACAAACCCTGTGTCCCCATTTACACACTATCCATCCTAAATAGTATTCGAAAATAGAATTAGTATGTCCCAAATCATAGTATGCTGAAAAGACTAAAGAGTATTCCAAAGATACCCGGATGATTTACTATTTGCGGTCAGAATTTAAAGTGCGTATCGACGCACACTCTAACGGCTGATATTGCCCACATCCCATTGGGAGTTGGACAAGTATTCGTTTAGAACTACAAACGTGGGGGGGAAGCATTAAAAGCGTTTTTAAAAACTACAAACATGGCAGATGTGCGAGTCTGACAGTTTAGTAGAGAGTAAAGGGGTTTGAGGGATCAATTATCAGTATTTAACCTGACGAAAATATATTTATTCATTGTTATCCACATTATATTTCACCTGCAGCAGCATTGTTAACTTTTGTAATGATACGTTTGGCCGTTAACTTTGACGTCAGCTTCCTTTGAAACAAATCATTGTTTGATTTGTCTACATAGTCATTTGCGGAAGGCTTTAAGACCCTGAATCAGAATCCTGTGCCGGTGCCGGCTGGTCGCTCCCGCTTCACAGCGTGTGGCTCGCGCCACTAACGGCAAATCTTTCACTGCTCGTATTTTGATTTCGGTAAATAAGTTTGGGCAATGCAAACAACTTGATTATTGTTCACAAGTCTTAACATTCAGCCATGCAAAAAAGCATGTACTCGATCTCCCTGAGGTAAGACGTGATTAAAAAAAGGGAAGTCTTCTTACACTATTGTATGTTAATGCAATTAAATAGAGAAACAAACATTTTATATTAAAGTAACTTGTAGCGTATTCAAACATTTAATTGAAATTATGCATTTTAATTTTTTCATACATGGTTGCAACAACATTTTAGTTTAAAAAAATGTAAGTGCCATTGTTTAAAAAAAAATACGGTCAATTATATGCTTTAAAATTGTATATGCTATCTATGTATCTTCCTGACAAAACAAAAAAGATTTAAAAAAAAATTACTTTCAAGTTTACCATTTTGAATAGAGGTTGATGATATTTAAAGGGTTACTTCAGCGATTAGCATATGGCCTTGTATCAGTAGAAACCCTGGAGTATATTCAAATGATTGTGCTTTCCCCCCTCATATCCCCCTGAGACAAGAGATTTATGCATTTTATTTCTGGAAAAATTCGAACGTTTGGCCAAAGGCTAAAGACTACAGCCAGCAGAGGGAGCCATTTCCGCATGTTTTGAATCTGCGCATGGGGGATGGGAGATTACACTCAGCTTGCAGGGAGAGCTCAGCTGGCAGCTACAGGCACTCATTTCAACAGAGCTATGGTGAGCAATGTAAGTCTTTTAACTTCTCAAATTAATTTCTATGAAAGTTAAGCTTGCAAAGGCATGAACTGAAACGCGTGCCAGACTGAACTTGCGTTGTGAATGTATGCCGCGAGTGTAGTCGAGATTACCTCAGCTATCATCACGAGAGCTCATCAGCTCATTTTTTTCACTCCTGCAGTCAGTGCTCAGTGCTGTGAGACTCGCGCGGTGACTCACTCATTATATTGAACAGACACGTTCAGTTTTTAATTGTAGTGTCTTCTCCAACTCAGTCACTGAAATCAAGTTGGTGGCTTTGAGAATGGCCTCACAGGGCAGCGAAGCATTCTGGGAATTGTAGTCTTTCATCCCCATGAGACAAAAATACATTTTTTGTCTTTTCTCAGTCTAGAAGGCACCAAATTAAAAAATAATTTCACATTTCTACTACATTGAGGACCCAGTTTAAATACAGATTCATCTTCCCAGCGCTGAAGTACTCCTTTAATATACCTTGGTGTAGAAAATAAATATATCAATAATTTATAAATTACAATCAAAAATTTGATCATGGAGCCACCTTATATCTATGGGACTGGACCATATAGGACGTTTAAAATTAAGGTTACAAAAGAAAAGTTTATTAAGAATGAGAATATAGAAGAATATTGAAATATATTTAATACCTATACACAATATGGGAAATACAGGAATACTCTATACATACTCTATAATACTCAGGAATACTATATCTCTGGAAATGAATGGGCCTTTAAAGTTAAGGAACTAAAAGTAAAAAGTGTTTGAAGAATTAGAATCTATTAAGTTATCTTCAAATTGAGTTGCAGCCGTGCAAACTTTGATCAAAAAACTAAAGTGCTTTTTTTTCATTTTTGAATGGTCACCGTTGGCAATAATGCAACAAAGATTGCTAATGTCAGCCAATTTACCCAATAGATCTACCAATCTCTGTTTGAAAATAAAATAATGATGCTACCATTTACTACATCACTGATCAATATATATTGAAGATCTCTTGTTTTCTGGGCCTGGTATCAATAAAAGCTTTTCTTTGACTAACAAGGATGTTTTCAGCTTTGAAACAAGATATTCTTCTGTTTCCATGACATTTTATATATCACAGGCTCAAGGGAAAGTTGATTTCTCAATCATATAATGCCATTTTTATACAAGTTAATATGATTCTTTAGTGTCTAAATGCTGTGTTCATTCAAACGATCATGAATCAATATGCTGATTCATGACCATTTGATTCTTTATTAAGACAATGCTGAATAAGTTGTAGTTTTTGTTTTTGTTATTTTTGGACCAAAATATATTTTCAATGTTTCAAGAGATTCTAATTAACCAACTGATGTCACATATGGACTACTCTGATGATGTTTTTATTCCCTTTCCTGACACGGACAGTATAGTGGGCATAGACTGCATATGCTCTGGGACTAAAATATAAAATATCTTAAACTGTGTTCCGATGATGAACGGTCTTACAGGTGTGGAACGACATTAGGGTGAGGAGTTAATGACATCAATTTCATTTTTGGGTGAACTTATCCTTTAAGTAGCACCAAAACATTGCTGGGCTAGAAGTAAGAACCGCTTGCATCAGGGGCTGAGTCGGAGTTACCGTGACCAAGACGAACACAAACTTGTGAGTCAATGTAAGTCATTGTCGATGGAAGCTTGCTCGAGATGCTTCGGCGCGCGCTGTGCAGCCCGATCACTGCATGACATCAAAGTAACGTTACAGCGAGATGCAAAAGACTCCTTATGCTTTTGAATCGTTCACGCAGTATTTTGATATCATACGCAGATCGGTCCGCGCAGCGCCAATGCATCTCGAACAAGCCTGGTTTGTTTTTTTTTCCCGCTGCCTCGCTAGGATTGCTGAGAAAGATGAGACATATACAGTTGCTTGCCGTGGGGTTCAGCGTAGCCCTTCAGATACAACGTGATATGCTCTTCGCTGGCCAGAGCAAAGTAGGCAGAGTTTTCAAAACTTTTAGCGGGAGTTCTATATGTCTATTTCTATTCATTGTTCGACACAGCAACAAACCGTCATTGCACGGCACAAGCCATTGAAATTAATGGATTTCTTAGCGCAGTGGTGTCGTTGCCACGTTCTGTGTGAAAGGCCTATCGAGCGCACTAGCGCGCCCATGTGCGCACCCACTAGCAAAGCAGACAGCCACACCTCTACTACCGCGTGCGTTTTTTGCCACTTTAAAAAAAAATTTATATTAATTTTCACCTTCGAAATTAGTTTTTTTTTTTAACGAATCGAATATATATTCAAATTTAGAATATTCTTTGACAGCCTTACAAGACCGTGGCCATCCAGGACCAAAGCTGCCCACCCTTGATCCTTAGGATAAGATTATCCAACATACTACCCTATACTCTAGTAATGATGCTTTAAATGTCTACATTGTTTTATGTCTGTTTTTACCCTAGATCTCATTGCACTGAAAGAAGCAAGTCATGAACTTAATGAAAGGGAAGAAGAAGAAGACCATTATGATAAACATCATGACTTCATGACTGGAGAAAGATCGACTCAGGCTAAAAAGAGTTCCTCACAAAAAAGAGCTCAAAAGACAGTAACTAAAAGTTATTTCACCTGCCAACGGTGTGGAAAGAGTTTCACTCATTCAGGAAGCCTTAAAGACCACATGAGAATTCACACTGGAGAGAAGCCTTACATCTGCCAACAATGTGGAAAGAGTTTCAATCGAAAAGCAAACCTTAACGTCCACATGAGAGTTCATACTGGAGAAAGCCCATTCACCTGCCAACAGTGTGGAAAGAGTTTCAGTCGAAAAGGCAACCTTGAAATCCACATTAGAGTTCACACTGGAGAGACGCCTTACCGCTGCCAACAGTGTGGAAAGAGTTTCAGACATAAAGGAAACCTTAACGTCCACATGAGAGTTCATACTGGAGAGATGCCTTTTACCTGCCAACAGTGTGGAAAAGGTTTCAGTCAACAAGGAAGCCTTATTTTCCACATGATAGTTCATACTGGAAAGAAGCCTTACACCTGCCAACAGTGTGGAAAGAGTTTCAGTCGAAAAGCAAACCTTAACGTCCACATGAGAGTTCATACTGGAGAAAGCCCATTCACCTGCCAACAGTGTGGAAAGAGTTTCAGTCGAAAAGGCAACCTTGAAATCCACATGAGAGTTCACACTGGAGAGTCGCCTTACCCCTGCCAACAGTGTGGAAAGAGTTTCAGACATAAAGGAAACCTTAACGTCCACATGAGAGTTCATACTGGAAAGATGCCTTTTACCTGCCAACAGTGTGGAAAAAGTTTCAGTCAACAAGGAAGCCTTATTGTCCACATGAGACTTCATACTGGAGAGAAGCCTTACACCTGCCAAGAGTGTGGAAAGAGTTTCACTCAACAAGGAAGCCTTATTTTTCACATGAGAGTTCATACTGCAGTAATGGCTCCACAGAAAAATTAAGCCGTAAAGAAAAACATGAATTCACACGGGAGAAAAGACATTTGCATGAGATCAATGTTGAAAGAGTTTCAGATGTAAATTATTAGAATTCACACTATAAGGCTGAAGGAGGGATCTTGGTGTTGTGATTTATGGGGTGATTTTCAATGTATAAAAATGGTAGTGGTGCTGATCTTAAGCCCCGTTTCCACTGAAATTACCCGGAACTAGAGATTCACCGATTGTATGGCCAGGGATTGGAATTGGCCGATTTTCTGCATGATCGGCCCTGATCGGTCAACAGCCGGTCAGTTACACGTGTCAACGTTTTTTGAGCCGATCCGTCTATATGCGGCTGTGAGCCTGGCCATGGCGTTGTCGTCACAGTAGTCGGTAGCTCTCGATCATAACTGCATGCAAACATGTCATTGACAAGGAAGTTATTTACTGTGAGCGAAGAAGACACTTATTATGCCATTTGTGAAACTTTGAGAATCTTCTTGCTGCACAAACTGCCACAGACTTTTACAACGGATGGCAGTTCTTGAAACAAAGTTATTTGCGGAACCACCAATCCAGACTAATCACACAGCAGAGGTTCATAAATTTAGTGCTACTCAACAAGTAGTGAAACAAGAAACTGATCAACACACTAATCGATGGCACAAACAGGGAGCAAGACTCAAAGGCACTCAAGACATCAGATTGTCACGAGCATCATATATTTCATATATTGCTGCAGTAGCGCGCTCTACCCCAGACACAAGGATTGCAAACACTAGTTTCCTACCACCGTCTATACATCTTGAAAACAATGTATTGAAGTATTAGTGAATGTGGGTGAGAAATCCCCCAAAAGAAACGGTGAGAAACGTGATGAATATGATCGAAGACAGATTGCATCAGCCCGCAGCTAACACTGATGCTAACAGGCGCTCAAGGTCGAGCAGACAGCGTCGCTCAGCTCAGAGAGCAGCTGAGCCAAGGACTCTGATAGTGGGTGACTCTACAGTCAGAAACATTAGCAATTGAAACAATTAGTCTTGAAAGAGCCGAGAGCAAATAAATAACTAAATAAACTACTATGAATTAAACAAAAAAATGTTAAAACAAAATAAGTATTATTAACTTTTATGTACCATTATTGAACTCTAAACTGATGAATTCTTCAGCATCGAGGGGAGTGCTAGGCGTTTTTACACTGAACTCCAAATGAAAACATTGTTTTTCTAAAGAAAACTTTAACAGTGTAAGTGAAATAACTTGACATTATTCGTTTGATATGTTTGATATTCGTTTGATATGATATATTGATATGTTTTCTTTGATATGTTTAATACATATACATTATGAAACAAATTTACTCTATAACTTGTCTTTATATTTCTGGAAAAAACTTGTTTAATGATTGAACAGACTTTTTTACAAAAAGCTATATGTATGTAAAAGGAAAAAAAAACATTAACTTGTTTTTATCTTGAACACCATACCATAGCCTTGTATTTAACGGGGTCGTTTTTAACGTTTTAAACATCTCAAAAGATCAAATGTATGTGAAATACAATCTTTGTTTAATAAAAACTGATTTCCCTGATCTTATGCTTGTCACTGCTATTCCTACGACATACCACCCATATTAAAGGTCCCGTTCTTCCCAATTCCATCTTTCAAACTTTAGTTAGTGTGTAATGTTGCTGTTAGAGCATAAATAATACCTGTAAAATTATAAAGCTCAAAGTTCAACGCCAAGCGAGATATTTTATTTAACAGAAGTTCCCTTTCGAAGCCTACAGCGAACGGCCGGTTTGGACTACAGCCCTGTACTTCCTTCAGGAATGACGTCACTAGAACCGTTTGTTGACTAACCCTCCGCCCACAAGAACACGCAAAATAAGGGGCGTGGTCTTGTTGCTCTCACGTGGAGAAGAGCGCGCATTCAGCTTGCATCTCCCCGTTATTGTAAGACGCGGGACCTTTCCGGGCAAAGTGCGCTAAGCTGCTGTCCAATCACAACACGGGAAGCGCTGGCCCAATCAGAACTCGTTACGTATTTCTGAAGGAGGGACTTCAGAGAACAAGGAAATCAACAGGCCGTTTTTAGGACAGAGGAAACAGCGCTGTACAGAAAAGTAAATTGTGTGAAAAATACTGTGTTTTTACACGCGAAACATGAACTCATGTTATATTGCACACTGTAAACATAATCAAAGCTTCGAAAACACGCGAAGAACAGGACCTTTAAATATGCAGGGTGTCCGCGGGGTTTTAAAAAGTGATAAATCAAAATTGTCAAATTTAAGGCGATTAAAAGTGTTAAATGTGGTCTCGGAGGTATTATTTTTTTCCAAATTAGGTATTATTTTATTATTATTATCAGGTGTCCAATTCTGATTGAAATTCTATCTGCGTTTGCTTTAGTTCGTTTAAATATGGGCTTTAGCATATCTGGGCACATTATCAAAGATCTTTCGTCTCCGTCTCAACGTATGTTTGATGCTGACGTCATATTCAGCAGCCGTTCGGCATCTTCTCAGAACACTGTGCGCTCAACAGAAGGGCTGGCTTACGTTTTATTTTAGACTTGCTTCAAGGTATATCTTCAACGACTGTCCTCATAAGAGCAATCTTAAATGATTTATATAAAGTCTAAAATGAACAAAAAGAGTTGTGAGAAAGAATCCAATAATAACCAACTGCAGAAGCCTGTCCCTAGTGGCCAGTTGAGGCATTGCAGTTTACATTACTTCCGTATTGGCTTCAAGAGAGATCGCGGGAGGTTGCCGCTTGGTATACACTCATTCATTTCGTTAAATTTCGAAGGCTGCGTCCTCCGGAGGACCCGTCCTGTGTAGGATGCAGTATACGGAGTGTCCTCAATCAGAATTAAACGAGACGTCCTTCGTAGGACACACAGGCAGGAAGTATCACGTTGCTATTCCAACAACTTCAGCCTCGTTGCGCTCTCACAGCAGTTATATGAATGAAAATTATTTATAACTTGAAAATGACTATTAAATGTTTCTTTTCTTGACAGCAATGTACTGTTCTAAACGTTTAAAATGCACTAAACAGTTGTAATCCTGTTTACCACAACTCTCTGTTTGAGGAAATAGAGCTTAAAAAAACAACAACAAAAAAAGCTTGAACTACTTAAACACCACACCTACGCTCGCATGTATATCTGGCGGTGGTGCCTTTTTTATATTATATATATAAAAATATGACGGTTGTGTTAACGGAGACGCAAAGAATTGTGGGTTATCTCCAGCCGTGAAGGATACACCTCAGCACACTCCGAATTCCTGTGAAAGTAGGACGCATTCGAAGGTCGCATTTGGAGTGTCCTTCTCACTTTTTTTAAATGAGACGGCCTTATGACGAATGCAGCCTTCGAATGCGACCTCTGGAGAGCGGGCTTCTGAAATGAGACACAGCTATTGAACGTGTGCCCTTAAAGGGGTCGCAAACCGATGCTCAGCTCACCCATATTGCCAAAATGGTATGATCCTCGTTTCATAACACCCGCGAAGATTTGACCGTGAGATCAGTGGTCGAATCAGGCTCCGCATATCGATGCATCGAATCTTCAACTATTCCGGGTCACCCCTAATATATATGTTTTCATTATAGTTCAGAAAATGGAATATCCTGATTCGAGGCAGATAATTAAAGGCAAGTGATGTTAAAGTTTAAAGGAATGTATTAAATGTATATCTTAAAGCTTCTTAAAGTTAATAAAATGTGTTATTTTATAAATAGATGCAAGTTGTACTTTAATTCATTTTTTCAATTAACCCGCAACACATTATAAAAGATTGTTGTGTATCATAGCAGTTGTTGACATACTGTGCCTTTTTTTCCAAACTGCTTTTCCTTTCAAGACATTGCTTATTCTAAAATGACCGAAACATTGGCTTAACTAGTGTCCGAAGTAAAAGGACTCCGTCTAGAGGTCCAGGGTTTTCTGAGACGGCAACTACCAATCTCTCCCTCTTTACCCCTTCCACTCCCTCTAAAAGACCTGTCGGAATTAGAGGGAGCTGAACGGATTCTTCAAAGTGAAGATGCCAGACGTGCAATGGTAATTTAAAGATATATCTTTTTTCAACACGTTTTGCATTAAAAAGACACATCAGCAAATGTAGTTTTTTTAAAAATATTTTGTAGCAGGAAAAAAAATGCTGTGACCTATCCATGTTCTATGCAAATATGTTCCTGACAAAAGGTTGGGCGCTTTTTTATTGTGGGAGAAGCATCAGTTCAAGCATGCATTAGAAGGATGCTGGCCTGTACTTTCACCAATGAGCTGGCCTCTCAGATGAACTGGGCAGGGAAGAAAGTAAAAAATGAGCAAAAAAGAAAACCTGCCTTTAGAGACACCAGGCTCAAGATGTGCATATTTGGTAAGTTATGGACCCCATGTGTCCTTAAAGGGGGAGTACACCATTTTTGCCAATCTCATGTTAATTTTGAGTACCTAGAGAGTAGAATTGCATCATTCATATCTGAAAAAAGTGATTCATATCATTTTAATAGATTTATAAAAGATAGATAAGCTGTACCGACTCATTCTGAAAAAAGCCGAGCTATGGGGGGTGTGAAGCTAAAGAGCCACGAGTGCACAAGCACACATACACACACACAAACAAGCATATACAGAACACGTCATCGCATCACGACTGTCTATTCAATAATTTTTATACAACAAAATGATATGTACACAAATTTCAATCCCAATCTGGATTAAATCCCAGAACCGAACTATCACGTTAAACATGACTTACCCACTCCCCACATTTAAAACAAAGTTACGCCACTGCATCGCATTATACATGAATAACTTTTCAATGACATAATTGAAAAATCACTCTCGAACCTAACCCAGACTTACATGGAAAATTAGGTAATGAATATTGTCCCTATGACAGTAATACAGTATTGTTCAAAATAATAGCAGTACAATGTGACTAACCAGAATAATCAAGGTTTTTCGTATATTTTTTATTGCTACGTGGCAAACAAGTTACCAGTAGGTTCAGTAGATTCTCAGAAAACAAATGAGACCCAGCATTCATGATATGCACGCTCTTAAGGCTGTGCAATTGGGCAATTAGTTGAAAGGGGTGTGTTCAAAAAAATAGCAGTGTCTACCTTTGACTGTACAAACTCAAAACTATTTTGTACAAACATTTTTTTTTCTTCTGGGATTTAGCAATCCTGTGAATCACTAAACTAATATTTAGTTGTATGACCACAGTTTTTTAAAACTGCTTGACATCTGTGTGGCATGGAGTCAACCAACTTGTGGCACCTCTCAGCTGTTATTCCACTCCATGATTCTTTAACAACATTCCACAATTCATTCACATTTCTTGGTTTTGCTTCATAAACTACTCCATAACATTAATTCTGTTGGTTTGGAACCAAGACTTTGCCCGTTTACTAGTGTGTTTTGGGTCATTGTCTTGTTGAAACAACCGTTTCAAGGGCATGTCCTCTTCAGCATAGGGCAACATGACCTCTTCAAGTATTTTAACATATGCAAACTGATCCATGATCCCTGGTGTGCGATAAATAGGCCCAACACCATAGTAGGAGAAACATGCCCATATCATGATGCTTGCACCTCCATGCTTCACTGTCTTCACTGTGTACTGTGGCTTGAATTCAGAGTTTGGGGGTCGTCTCACAAACTGCCTGTGGCCCTTGGACCCAAAAAGAACAATTTTACTTTCATCAGTCCACAAAATGTTCCTCCATTTCTCTTTAGGCCAGTTGATGTGTTCTTTGGCAAATTGTAACCTCTTCTGCACATGCCTTTTTTTTAACAGAGGGACTTTGCGGGGGATTCTTGAAAATAGATTAGCTTCACACAGACGTCTTCTAACTGTCACAGTACTTACAGGGAACTCCAGACTGTCTTTGATCATCCTGAAGGTGATCATTGGCTGAGCCTTTGCCATTCTGGTTATTCTTCTATCCATTTTGATGGTTGTCTTCCGTTTTCTTCCACGTCTCTCTGGTTTTGCTCTCCATTTTAAGGCATTGGAGATCATTTTAGCTGAACAGCCTATCATTTTTTGCACCTCTTTATAGGTTTTCCCCTCTCTAATCAACTTTTTAATCAAAGTACGCTGTTCTTCTGAACAATGTCTTGAACGACCCATTTTCCTCAGCTTTCAAATGCATGTTCAACAAGTGTTGGCTTCATCCTTAAATAGGGGCCACCTGATTCACACCTGTTTCTTCACAAAATTGATGACCTCAGTGATTGAATGCCACACTGCTATTTTTTTGAACACACCCCTTTCAACTAATTCAACTAATTGCCCAATTGCACAGCCTTAAGAGCGTGCATATCATGAATGCTGGGTCTTGTTTGTTTTCTGAGAATCTACTGAACCTACTGGTAACTTGTTTGCCACGTAGCAATAAAAAAATATACTAAAAACCTTGATTATTCTGGTTAGTCACATTGTACTGCTATTATTTTGAACAATACTGTAAGTTTCTGTTCCTCAATTCTGATTTCGTTTGAACTCCTATGGTGGCCGATTTAGTCCAAGATTAACATAGCTTCCAGTTCGACCCCGTCCATGAGTGCCATCGAGTGTTAAAACGCGAAAGGCGAAGCTTGAATTTACAGGTATGTCCCTCTTTGGCTAATGTACTTTCAAGATGGAGGGGCAACATGGCGACCGGCATTCGAACCCTCACCCGTATGTATTTTCAATAAATGGCATTATTATAAACTTACGAGAATACTTTATTACTTGAAAGAACTAAATCTACATTAATGAGCAGATATATTTTTGAAAGAACTAAGTGTTTTTAGCTAAGAATAAACTAAAAAAGTTACACAGTGTAGCTTTAAAATACATTTAAAATGTGAGTTAATGGCCCAATAAGTTTTCTTCTTCCGTCTACTGGTTATAATGGTCATTTCATGTCTTTTATCATTTTAATGTTGTTAACGTGATGTTATTTTATGATATTTACAAACACATATCCAACTGGTGAATATAAATGAATGATGCTAGCATATACAGAATTTAACCCAAACACTCTTTTATTATATATTCAGGCACTAGATGCGTTATTCCTTGAATGGGCTGACTTTATAGACACCAATTTTTGACCTTCTTTTATAATATCTTAGAGAGACTAAAAACAGTTCAAATATGACAGATATCATCTGGTAGCTGTTGCAGTGCTGCTCACGTTTCATTTAGATCTATTATATAATATAATAAACACTATAATACATTTTGTGTGGTGTTCATATTTTTGTTACTCAGCCAGTGTTCGTGGGTCTGGTGGACCCGCTATATTTTTGGGTTTTTAATTCAACTCAATCTAAAATGTTATGTTAAAATACTCAACAGATGTTTACTTCATCCCGATTACAAGCAATATAAACAGCATATATGGTTTATATTTTCTCTTTACCTTTGTTAGATCACATAAGAATTGCAACCTTGTGTGGGAACGGCAGGGGTAGAAACAAAACTCACTCTTGTAGCTACTCTCTCAGACTTACGCACAATCTCTCTCTCACACACATGCACACACACACTCATGCACACACATACACACACACACACACACAACCCCCCCCCCCCCACCCCCAGCGCCACCCACACACACTCCATTGGCATTCTGGTTTTTCTAATGTACAAACTGTATAATCTATCCCCCTACACTAACCCTACCCCTAAACCTACCCATCACAGAAAACTTTTGGCATTTTTTGAATTTCAAAAACACCCTTTAGTATGTTTTAGTGTGAGGACACAGATATTGTCATAAACCATGTTTACGTTGTAATATCCATGTCATTATACACATTTGTGTCCTCATAAACCATATACATGAACACACACACACAGACTAACAGCAGGCCCTGACAGGAGGAGGACAGAGTAAAGGTACACAGGACCTACAATTCCCACACTTTTATTAGCCCCGGGTCCAGTGGACCCGAACATCCTGTGTGTAATATAAATGTGTAGGGGGGTGTACAGAGTGTGGTCATTGAAAATGTGTTCTGATATATATTCCTCACAGAAAATGAGCCAAGGCCAATGAGACTCAGTTTGAAAAAATAATTAATCGTATCATTTTTCTTTCGATAAAAAATGAAAACGGGTCCAACAGACCCGAACACCATACAAGGGTTAAATACCAAGGTTCCTGAGAGGTCAACTAATGCAATAAAATCTCAATATGAAGTAATTTCATCAGTTTGCCAGCGAGTGTGTTTGAGATACACTTAAATGAATGGGTTTCAATGCTGGAACTATTGGTCGCTCCATGGCTAACCAATCACAGCACATTTCATATTTCGGAACGAGGGGTTTCATCAAAAGAGGAACTTTACAACACATTCAAGACAAACTGGGGAGAGAGGTAGTGTAATAAAGTAAAATAAGTGACAAATATTTTTTAACAATTAAGCATAAAAACATGTTCACACCAAAATAAACCCTTTAAAGAACATGACTCACAGTTCACATATTGCTGTTAATTATTCAATTGCTCTTTTATATATTTTTCACACAGATCCATTTAAACGCTTCATTACATGGATAATCATACCACCCTGATGAATATAACACAGCACAGTTCTCCTTTTCATATCCATTTGGTTCTCCAATCGCCCAGAACCTGCATCAACAGATCAGCATTAGATGTTCAGTGCTGCTTTCTGTGTGATATGATACTGGCTGTGAGAATCATTTATTAGGATTATACTATCAGGCCAGTGATTTCTTACCCAGAGGTCAGTGTGCTGCCATCAACCCATTCCCATGTGCCCTCCACATCACTGTCAGTCAGACCAATCCAGACTCCAGCATTACCAGAGATCTTCTTAACAAACTCCTAATAGAATGAACCAGGAGGCAACATTTAAAGGGTTAGTTCACTTATCATCAATTCCTCACAGTTATGCTGATCCTGATCCATAAAACTTACATTCATCTTCAGGACACAAATAAAGATATTTTGAATGAAATCTGAGAGATTTCTATCCATCCATTAAAAGTCTATTCACCCAAACTCTGATGCAACAAAAAGTTCATAAAGAGATCATAAATCTAATTGAATTGAGCAGTTTAATCCAAGTGCTTTATATATATTTAATAGGGTTGTCAATCGATTAAAAAATCTAAATAAATCGCATACATAATTTTAGCAGTAGGTGCGTTTACATGGAGCACTGTAATCTGTTTAAAAGTCCAATCTGACTAAACATAAATCATTTACATATGGAAGAACATTATTGTTATTATATAATATTATTGTATATTGTATAGCAAAGTGAATTTTGTTGGAATTCTTTTGTTGTGCCAATGTTAAAAAAACAATAAAGAGAATGTAAAAAAAAAAGAAGTACAATCTGAATGAAAATGCTTCATATAAACACCTCAGTCAGATTAAAAATGCCCAAACCAAAATTGTAATCGGTTTGAGAGGGGTAGGATAAACCTTTCCATGAACCGATCAAACGAAATATTCCACCATATAAACGACCTGATCCGTTTACAGTATAGGTGTTTCTGTGAGGTGATCATAGGCCGTAATGTGCGTATAGACAGTAATATATAAAATATATACGCCATAATAGTAATATACGGTAATATATAGTATATAGTAATATAAGGCGCGCGCCTCCAGCACTGAAGCCGCCTTTCCACTGCACACGACAAACGACAGCCATTGGACGGGAAGTCATTCATTTCTAATGGAGAGTCGTACAGGGGTTGCGTTGGATGCCGACCCTCTGTGAATGCAGAATTTTCAGATCCGATTTGAGCTTCGGTTGCATTGAAATATCTGAACTTGAGCGACTACACTGTATGCGACACGCCGACCGGATGTGATGTATTCCAAATTTGCCCAATCAAATCAGTGTGCGCAAGTTGAGAATTATTATTCTTATTGTTTATTACATTTTATTTTGTTTTAAAAATATTTGTAAAAAAAAAAGCATAATAGATTAATATTTATTAACTTAATTTTCACTCAAACACTAACTTTCTTCCAAGCTTAATTTTTCCTATTAAAGTCTCTGTATGATTGTAGAGAATTATACAGAATGGGGTTTCCTGAGACCACGAGGATAAGCTTCTCTCCCATGTTGCTGTGTACGATCATAATGAAATTTGGTCAAAACTGCCAATAGGGGGCAAATTACGACAGTCGTGTCCAAATGTCGTGTGCAGTGGAAAGGCGGCTTGAGGAGCGCGTGCCGCGCCAACACCAGGCTTGTTGACAAGAGAGTTAAGTTAAACTTTTTATTTCGTAACAAGACATGAAGATAATGTTGCCATAATGACACAGACATAGCACGGCTACATCTGATCTTGACAGCGTTTGTCTCAGGCAGTTTTTACTTACAGTGCGGTTTGAAGATGAGTTGACTGCTAGAGTTATCATCATCACGGGGCGTGAGGTCGGACCTCCAGATTAACGTTAAATCCTGGATGCTAATGTTCCAATCAATGATCCAGACAGCGCACTCTCCTATCCTTTGTTCATTTTACATTTTAATGGGGGGCGAACTGCTCAGGGTCAAAGTTCAATATGGAATGGATCTGGGTTATTTTTTCTCAGATTAATTAACGCGTTATTTTGACAGCCCAAATATTTGACAGATTTAAAGGCACAATATGTAATGTTTCAGCATTAAAAATAGAAAAGATCACTATATCTATGTTATATATTTTTTAAAGTTGTGTGTTTACATTATCCCGACAGTTCCAATTAACTTCTAAATCCAGAGAAATTAATATTTTAATTCGAAGACACGGACCGTGTCTTTATTTCCGTTATGTCGCCCGTCTTTCACGTCAAATCCACGTTTGCGTCTTGCTTCCTGCGGAACTCGGCGGAACCGCCAAACTCTAGGAACACTGACAGTATAAGGGGAACACCCGTATAAAAAAGTCTGTATGATAATGGATCGTGACTACTCTTTGCCTGTACGTTTTGCCAGCTCAAAGCGCAAACGTACGGGTGAAAAAAAATGACCCGAGAAGATTTTGGGACAGTAGAAGAAGCAAGAGACGTGTAAACCTTAAGCCTTTGAAAGATGGCGAAATCTTCGTGACAAGCTCGGACTGCAGAGAGATATGCTGATCTCGCTTTCGTTTTAATAAACAGGTAATTTAAGTAACCATTCAGCTAACATAATAATCATATAATCATAACATGCTGTATGTTTGCATATTGCATAGCGATCTTGACCACATTGAGACGCGTTTAGCTGAATACGTATACATTTTGTATTGTATCGGCTTTTCAAACAGGCGGATTCTGTGTTTTTGGAGACTGAAACTGAAACTGAGACTTTTTAAAACTGATTCAAAAGTATATTTCTATCCGTATATTTGGTGACACGATGATGTCATGTGTAAAACGCAGATGGACTAGCTATTATTGGTTTTATATGTAGCTGGAGAAAGTAACGTTAGCTTCATAAGGTAATATGCCACTATCTTGGTCAATTAATATAAGGTGACCGTCACTTTTATCATATGTTAATACTAGCTACATATAATATCGATTTAATAATGATCTACTTATTCATATATCTCTGAGTTCCAAAATAAATGTTTATTAGAATGATTGATGAACGTGGGGAGCGACACAGCGCGTGTTCCAATGAACAACGTATTGCTGGTCCTGGTTCTCTGATTTACTATGTTTTATGTTGGTAATGATAAACTAAATTGAAATGTATTTCCTTATTGAACAGTTGATATACAGAATGTTCGACAATCGCGGATGCCATGTCAACATATCTATAATTTGAGTAACTCAAATTATGAAGCACGGTTAATATGTCAACATAGCCTACCAACTTATAGGTATGTTGACATAGCGACCGCCCGCACAACATTCTGTCTCACACATTAGCTAACGTTACTGATAAGTTTGTTAAGTAACGGTAGCTCGCTGCTATTTCATTAGATTGACATTATATAAAGTGAAAAGCCGTAACTAAACTTAACAATAATAGAGATGTAATATAACAATTACCTTGTCAGTGAACATGTTTTCTGCTGGAGATGCCAGATTCGCTGGTTGACAGTGGCAATAATGACAACAACTCCCATGAGCCTACGCACTTTCCCGACGTCATCAAAGTACGTCTGTTGTTATTATTTTGAATGAGTGACCCCTAGTGGCCAAAAGTTGCATACTGCACGTTTAATTTAAGCTTTTACTTAACATAAAATTTGATCAGGAAACAAACAGAGCCCCTTTATTCTTGTGCATTAAGCATGAACGGTTGAGATCTATGTATGTTTGATGAGCATTTGGAGTTTTGGATAGACTTTCAATGGATGGACATCTTCATTTGCTTTCTTAAAAACTAAAGTCGGTGAGGAATTGATGATAGAATTATCATTTTTGGCTGAACTAACTCTTGAACGTATGCTTATTGTATTGGTGCAGCACAACCTTTGGTGCCCAGTCTATTTTCACTCACTTGTTCCTCTGTGTTGTTTATGATGATCAGATCTGCTCCTTTCTCTGTACAGTATCTTCTGCTCTCAGTCCAGCTCCTCTCCTCAGAAGACATATAGTAAAAACTGGATTGATAAATATGTCCATCTGTAAACAAAACCAGATAATAGACTTTGAACCTTCCACTGAATTATGACATTATGTTTATAATAGTATGCACTCAAAAACTGTGTATAGGTAGTTACTGTATATATATATATATATATATATGGAATGACCCCATTTAGATATTTAAAGGGGTACTTCAGCGCTGGGAAGATGAATCTGTTTAAACTGGGTCATCAATGTAGCAGAAATGTGAAATAATTTTTTAATTTGGTACCTTCTAGACTGAGAAAAGACAGAACATGTATTTTTGTCTCATGGGGATGAAAAACTACAATTCCCAGAATGCTTCGCTGCCCTGTGAGGCCATTCCCAAAGCCACCAACTTCATTACAGTGACTGTTAGAGAAGACACTACAATTAAAAACTGAACGTGTGTGTTCAATATAATGAGTGAGTCACCGCGCGAGTCTCACAGCACTGAGCACTAACTGCAGGAGTGAAACAAATGAGCTGATGAGCTCTCGTGATGAGAGCTGAGGTAATCGCGACCACACTCGCGGCATACATTCACAACACGAGTTCAGTCTGGTGCCTTTCAGTTCATGCCTTTACAAGCTTAACTTTCATAGAAATTAATTTGGGAAGTTAGAAGACTTAAATTGCTCACTATAGCTCCGTTTAAATGAGTGCCTGTAGCTGCGAGCTGAGCTCTCCCTGCGAGCTGAATGTAATCTCCCATCCCCTGCACGGGTTCAAAACATGAGAAATGGCTCCCTCTGCTGGCTGTAGTCTTTAGCCTTATTCCAAACATTCCTCCTATGATGCAAATATCGTCAATTTGCATCATAGGAGGAATTTTTCCAGAAATAAAATGCATAAATCTCTTGTCTCAGGGGGAAATGAGGGGGGAAAACACAATCATTTGAATATACTCCAGGGTTTCTACTGATACAAAGCCATATGCTAATCGCTGAAGTAACCCTTTACGTAAACGCTATCATTTAACATTACCCATTTCATTGAGCATCTTCCACAGTTCATTTCTCTCCTGATTGAACTGGTCTTGTTGTTTAGTCTGGTAATTGTTTGTGGTAAATCCATCCCTTTCATTTGTCAAGGTTGTGTCCTTGTTTAGTAACTGGTCTCTCTCATTGGTCAGGTTTTTGGTCTTTATTTTTAGCCCATCTCTCTCTTCTGTGAGGTTGGTAATCATGGTTAGTAGCTGGTCTCTCTCTTCTGTGAGGTTGGTGATGTGAGTTAGTAGCTGTGTGTAGTTTGTGTTCTTTGTATGGATGTGGACACACAGCACTATGACTGCAGTCAGCAGAAGAACACACAGCAGCACCAAAAACACTGCCGCTGCTCTGGAGCTTCTGATCTTCACACTATCACTTCCTGAAAATGAAAGACATGAAGATAAATGTTAAATTAATTTCATAATTGTGTGTTGTTTGTGTTTTGTTATGAAAAAAGTTTAATTTTATGAAGTGTGCATAAGTAATGTTGAAGTATATTTTAAAGTAGTAAGGCCCAATCATCCCATTTCTACCGCTTCGCTTTACGCATTCACGTGAAGGGGTAGGGGCATCTCAATTCTCTTTTGACTGGAGTTATAGGGGTAAGAGCCAGATTAGTTTTTTTTTTTTTTTGTCCCTTATTCATGTCTTATACCAGTCTTCTGAATTGGCAATTGAATGAACAAAGACTCAGCCCTGAGGGAGAATAGAAAATCTCACTTTATTCTAGGAAAAAGGAGAGATTATACACATTTAATACAAAGTGTGTTACATGATTGCACCAATGAGAGAGAGATTACATTATATAGCAGCTCATGATATAAGCATGTGATTCATATAGAAAAACAATTCTGAATATGGTCATCTTCCGGTAAAACATCCAGGGTTTCCTTGAGACCCTGGAGAGCTTACAATACAAAACAGGGACCCTTTTCCCTAACTCTAGTTTTCTAGAACGCGCAGCTCCTACCAACTGCCGCGATAGAGGACGTATAATGATGCCACTCACTAGCGATCTTTCAAGGGTGAGATAAGATATATTTCTTATTTTCTTATGCTTAGATCATAGTTTTATGGTCTTATCATGAATAGCTCAGAATCTTTCATTCTTTTAATCTGCTATTTATTTCTGAATTAAATCCTGCTTCCTTCTCTATCCACTGGTGACCTGGGTTACATCATCTTCTCTGATGAGTCCAATTTTCAGCTTTGTCCAACACCTGGTCGTCTAATGGTTAGACGGAGGCCTGGAGAGGCCTACGAGCCACAGTGTCTCGCACACACTGTGAAATTTGGTGGAGGATCAGTGATGATCTGGGGGTGCTTCAGCAAAGCTGGAATTGGGCAGATTTGTCTTTGTGAAGGACGCATGAATCAAACCACGTACAAGGTTGTCCGGGAAGAAAACTTGTTTCCTTCTGCTCTGACAATGTTCCTTAACTCTGAGGACTGTTTTTTTCCAGCAGGACAATGCTCCATGCCACACATCCAGGTCAATCAAAGTGTGGATGGAGGACCACCAGATCAAGACCCTATCATGGCCAGCCCAATCTCCAGACCTGAACCCCATTGAAAACCTCTGGAATGTGATCAAGAGGAACATGGATGGTCGCAAGCCATTAAACAAATCCGAGTTGCGGGAATTTTTGCACCAGGAGTGGCATAAAGTCACCCAACATCAATGTGAAAGACTGGTGGAGAGCATGCCAAGACACATGAAAGCTGTGATTCAAAAATCACGGTTATTCCACCAAATATTGATTTCTGAACTCTTCCCAAGTTTTAACATTAGTATTGTTTTGTTTAAAAATGAATATGAACTTATATTCCTTCCATTATTCGAGGTCTGACAACACTGCATCTTTTTTGTTATTTTTATCAGTTGTTGCTTTCGGCAAATAAATGCTCTAAATTACAACATTTTTATTTATTTATTTTTTTGAAATTTCAGTAGTTTATAGAATAAAACAAATTTTAATTTTACCCAAACATACCTATAAATAGTAAAACCAGAGAAACTGATAATTTTGCAGTGGTCTGTTACTTTTTTTCAGGGCTATATATATATATATATATGATAAAATGATGGCGCCGGGATTTTGACCTTCTTCGATGGAAGTAATGGCACTGGGCAATACTAGATGAGATTTGTCTGATATGAGGTAAAAAAAATAACAAATACTGTGTGGTTTCTCGCAGAAACCGATTGTTTCGATGTCCTAAGACATCAATGTGTCTCCACGAACCCCAGGGTTTAATATGAATTCGTATGTCTGAGTGTTTTTTACTCTCATAGAAAAACACCCCATTGACATGCATTATAGGACTGGCAAATCAACAGTTAGAGTTAAACATCAAATTTGTGTTCTACTTAAGAAACAAACACATCTACATCTTGGATGCCCTGGGGGTAAGCAGATAAACATCACATTTTCATTTTTGGGGGAACTATCCCTTTAATTATACTTTTAAGTATATCTTGATCAAAAGATTAGGCCAAATATACTTAGACTTTTTTGTCAGTATAAAGTTAAGTGCAATTTTAAGTATATTTTCTAAGAAGTACATACAAAGTAGACTCAAAGTATACATTCTTATTTTTAATTTAAAAGAAGTATACTAATAGTACACTTGAATAAACTTATTTTCCATGCATTTGTACCTGTATGGTTTCTCTTGGTGCCTCGGTCCACCTTCTGTGTTCCATCAGTGTTTATATTGGCATAAACAGCCTGAGGCATTATTTGTTTGCTTGGTCATGAAAATTATGGAAGTTGTGTGTGTTTCTACTCTGTAGTCCTCTGCTATTTGAGACTAGTTTTAATAAAAGAGGCCAATAAGTGGCAAAGGGTCTCAGATAGAGCATGTGACTTCCTGTCTGTCAATACCAAATCATTTGCATACCAAAAAGTTCTTGATAAAGGGCACTACTGGGGTAGTGTGGTTAGATGTAGCAGCCAGGTTCTAATAGGTACCGTAAATTCATACATAAGAGAAAAATCACCTTACTTAGTCCAGTGAAATCAAAACTGATGAGAAAATCTAACATTATTGTGTGTAATGTGTTCTTCTGTTGCATGTCTGTTTATATATCCTGCAATTCCTTTAAATGCAAGTCATTCACATGTCACTGAGAACGGAAATGATCTGAGGTCAGTGTGTAAAGTCCCAAATCATGTGTGGTGTAATGATCTAGGGCAGTGGTTTCCAAACTTTTTAGAGTGTTTTACCCCTTAGGCATTTACCATCCTTCTGCGTCCAATGCATTTTATTTTTTATTTTTTACCTTTCTAAGTATCTTTATAACATTAAAAATGCTAAGCAGCTTTAAATAAAAACAAAATGTTCAAGAGAGAAATATGCAACATGATAAAAACAAAGTGATTCTTTTTTTAAATATTTAAACAATCCTGTCTTAATGCAGAAAGGCAGTAATGCAGCGTGATTGGCTAAACCTATGCTGCTTGTGTGGAAATGGACTCTCAATTTTAACCGCAATAGATGTTGTATTTTGATTAAATGTCTTATTAAATGTCTCTATGTATTTACGGCATTGTGTCTGTTAGAAATACATGCTCGGTTTTAATGTTATTTTAAAGGGATCCCCTGGTGTTGAGACTTGTATGGCTTAATATAACATAAACAATGTCTCTTACTGAATTATGTAGTAGAAAACCCATGAAAGATCTACTATATTTTTTTAAAAAATCGATTTTATATTTGGCCCATGGGCGGCGCCATTTTGTTTGTGTTCTAGGTTGATGACGTAGAATGGTTGAACTCCTCAATCAGCTGGCGTTACCCGTTGCTATTTTTACCACAACGCAACTCGAAAATTGTTTCAGAGTTAAACAAAACCAATGAAATGCTTTGTAATTGTACTTAAAACACACTCAAACATACATGTGCACACAAACTCACCTACACAAGTCACAAAGAGATCGGCGGGCGCACACACACACCTGAGAGACTGCGCTGTCTCAATCGAGATGTTGGGCTGCTCAGTCTCCACGACAGGGGCTGAATCTGAAATCGACCCCCTATACCCTGAAATAGGGCATTATTTGAAGGGACGGCCATTTGTAGTGTTGTCCGACATAATAGTGGACATGTTCGAGTGCAGTCATTCAGTCTCATGTTCACCGCAATAACGAGTGTACAGCCGATTTACAAACAGCTGTCCGACTTCACGCACTCGTCTTCATTCACTCCTTCAAGTTGTATTAGTGAACAAAAGTAGGGAATGTTATTTGTGTCATAAAAATGAAAGTTTAAAGAATTCACTGAGCTTGTGCTCAAACTTTAATGCACAAACCAATCCCATGCATCATCACCAAAACATCCTGCCTCTCTTCCTCACGTTACCCTATCCCATCGTCCTACCTAGATAGTTCCCTCTGCTGGTTACAATAGGCATTACAGTTAATCTACTGCATATCAACAGTCTATCTATGATATCAACACAGGGATTGAGGGTTATGTATGCGTGTGGTGTGTGTGAGTCTGTGAGAGAGAGTTTGTGTGCACATGTATGTTTGAGTGTGTTTTAAGTACAATTACAAAACAATTCATTGGTTTTGTTTAACTCTGAAACAATTTTCGAGTTGCGTTGTGGTAAAAATAGCTACGGGTAATGCCAGCTGATTGAGGAGTGCCACCATTCTACGTCATCAACCTAGAACGCAAACAAAATGGCGCCGCCCATGGTCCAAATATAAAATCGATTTTTTAAATAACGTAGATCTTTCATGGGTTTTCTACTACATAATTCAGTAAGAGACATTGTTTATGTTATATTAAGCCATACAAGTCTCAACACCAGGGGATCCCTTTAAGGTGAGAGTGAATTAAATGAATGGCAGAACTCCGCATTCTGTTTCCGTACTGTGTCATTCTGTACGAGTACCTCAGATTGTTAGCCACTGCTCTAGGAGGCAAAGGTAACAGTTTTATTGACCTAATGAGGCTGACTCAGAGTGATGCTTTCAATTAGTATGTACAATCAGTAATACAAATTTAGGTAGAACATTTAGGTTTAAAATAAAGTGTCATAAAGGCAGTCTACAAGTAATATAGTAGTTCAGTTGATTTAGCTCATGAAAGTGATTTGAAGAATTTGTTCACAGACTAGACCGGTTCTTCAGTTCCATATTTACATGTGCACCAATATTGTGATTATTTCCAATAATAAGATATTTTTACATGATATGACCCAATCTTTTCACTCCTGTTTCTGTAATTTTCATTAGTATGATTATTCTCAAAGATTTGCAGCTGTGTTACTGGCCAAACACTTCCAGTGCACACGGATTAATTTGCCAGTTTTGTGGTATCCGGCATCAGTCATTTGTATGATGATGCATCTAAATGTATTTTTTCAACATATGAAGTTTTATTAACAAAGTTCAGGAGTCGCGCGTTCAAATGATCTATCAAACCAACTCGTCATCAACAATTACCATGTCTATATTATCAGTATGATAGAAAGCATAGTTTAGTTTGAATATATATGGATAGATGGTTTGTTCATCACATCTCCCCCCCCCCCCCTCTTCTTCAAGCTTGAGTTCTCAAGTTTCCATTTTCTTTTGTGTAACCACAGAAGCTGATGATTGTATCTAACTGCACTGTGTCTGTAAAGTCAAGGCTGAAAACACAGTTTATGGTCTGTGGTTTCTCTTTCTTCACCTGCACAAAGACAGAGCAGCATTCTCATGGACATTATTATCAATGCCTCAGGACACAACACTAATGCTGGATGATTCTATGCAGGTTTTCTGACACTCAAATACACTGATGAATACGTACACTGGTTATCAGTGTACAGTTCAGTGAATAAACTCAGAAATCAGATTAATCCCACCGGTCACAATAGTGACCGTAAAAAATGTTTCATTTCTAAGGCTATAAAATTTTTACTGAATGATCTATCAATGCATTTCCAGCAGATATTGAAATAATAAAGGGTCTCAATGAAATATGTGCAGTGTTGCATGTTTACTCTAAATTGTCACATGACCAGAGCTGTTTACTTCCTGTTTGCGTCAAGAGACGAGGATGGCAGCAAGAAAGCTCCCAAAGAAAAGGATAGTAAAGTATGTTAACATAAGGATGGAACATAGATTTTTGGTACACATCATGTTTAAGGTGTCTAGTATTGATATATGCATTTGCAATGACTCAACTTTGTTTAATGTGGCCATAGAACTCACAAACATGTCAACGGCAACAATAGTGACCGGTGGGATAACCCATTGTTTCTACATGCTAATACACATAGGCTAAATGTTCTACTTTACATTCTGCTGCTATCTAACTTTCTGCCTAATTTTACACACACACACACACACACACACACACACACACACACACACACACACACACGGACCCAAGGAAGACTAGCTAGCTAATTCTGCTGCTCCCAAGCACCTGAGGGTCCTCTAAGCACCTGAGGGTCCAGACAGAAGCCCCAAAAGCCTCTAAGCACCTGAGGGTCCAGACAGAAGCCCCAAGGGCCTCTAAGCATCCGAGGGTCCAGACAGAAGCCCCAAGGGCCTATAAGCACCTGAGGGTCCATCCAGAAGCCCCAAGGGCCTCTAAGCACCTGAGGGTCAATCCAGAAGACCCAAGGGCCTCTAAGCACCCGAGGGTCCAGCCAGAAGACCCAAGGGCCTCTAAGCACCAAAGGGTTCAGCCAAGTCAGCCAGAAGAACCAAGGGCAAAACTGCAAGTGGTCAAAAATAAAGATGGAGTATTTAAGCAATCCAATAGTATAAGGCTTATATGTAAAATATTCACACTACAATGAGAGAGCATTTAGAGGCAATGTGGGAATTTAGTGATAAGTGATAATAACTAGCCTTTGATATAAGGATTGTAAACACTCTTACACACAAACACACACACTGCACAGGTTAAATAGACCTATTTCAGTCTGTCCAATGGTCGATACAACACATTATCCCATCGGTCACAATTGTGACCGATCATGAACACACTTTTTCACACACTTTTCCATGAAAATTTCAAAAAAATTATGATTGATTGTTTCAAAGGGATACTAATGACACATGATTTGGATATTTTTATGTCTGGGAAAAAATTGGGAATAAATGGGTTAATGACCTTCCTAACTGAAACACAGGCTGAGTAAACTTTTTGGTCTGTTTTTTTTCTCTCTCTCTCTCCAAAACATATACAAATGCTTAGTTTTTCAATCCTGTAATAGTATCAGAAGAACACAAAGCAGAACCAAACTAACCCTAAGCGGCAGCTATTGAGCTTCTGATCGTGACACGATCACTTCCTGAACACTACGGGTATGACATTAGAAGCTGAACATGTGCAGATGCTGATGATTTTGTATGTAATAAATGTAATTACCTGTACGCTGAACTGGTCGGTGAGTGTTTGTCTCTGTCCTGAAGTGATGATCTGCACTCTCATAGATGTCTACTGTCCTCATCTCCTCAGACTCAGTCCTGATCACATCCTCATAAATACAGTCAGACATTTCTTCTTTTAACCTTAACAACAATTGATTAATATAATTAAATAAATGATTTTGTTCTTTTTAAATGTAGTCTGCACTCGTCTTCCTTGAAAAGCTTGTGCCAACAAACTTGTGGCCAATGTGTGAAAAAAAAACACGTGACATAAGAACCTTAAAGTTGACGTGAAACTGAAGTTGTGATGGTTTTTTTCTTTCTACGTGTGCCGTATATCTGAGTGAAGCTCGGCCATTGCCATTGCTCTGATGTTGTGTGCGTGAATCTGTTCAGCAGTACAGTATAGGCTGGCAGTATGACCACTGGTAGATAAAAAACAGCTAAAGCCATCTGACTACAGCAAACACATCCTGCAAAGACAGTGTGATTAAGTCATTTAGTGTTTATGCAGTGTGTGTGCATATATATACTTATAAATATATATATATATATATATATATACACACACACATACACACACACACACACACACACACACACACACACACACACACACACACACACGCGTTTTTGTGATAAACAAACAGGTACTTATGAAAAATGCATTATATATGAGGACATGCCTTTCTAAAGCTGCTAGAGCCAAGCTGAAAACAGTTTTAGATTGCCAATGGCCATGTTATGACAGTCATCTGTTAAGATTTTAATTTACAGCATATTTTTGCACAACCTGTTATTTAACCTACATATGAGGACAAATATTAATTTCATCACATTTCAGGACATACACACACACACACACACTGATGTCTAAATCATGCCTACATATTGGGACCATGGTGAAAACTAAGTCCTGAGCTACACACACACACATACACACACACTGATGTCTAAATCATGCCTACATATTGGGACCATGGTGAAAACTAAGTCCTGAGCTACACACACACACACACAC
Organism: Pseudorasbora parva; assembly: GCF_024679245.1. Classification (NCBI taxonomy): domain Eukaryota; kingdom Metazoa; phylum Chordata; class Actinopteri; order Cypriniformes; family Gobionidae; genus Pseudorasbora; species Pseudorasbora parva. The sequence goes on from NC_090191.1 coordinate 3,968,898, forward strand.
ACACACTGATGTCTAAATCATGCCTACATATTGGGACCATGGTGAAAACTAAGTCCTGAGCTACACACACACACGCACACACACACACACACACACACACACTGCTGTCTAAATCATGCCTACATATTGGGACCATGGTGAAAACTAAGTCCTGAGCTACACACACACACACACACTGATGTCTAAATCATGCCTACATATTGGGACCATGGTGAAAACTAAGTCCTGAGCTACACACACACACACACACACTGATGTCTAAATCATGCCTACATATTGGGACCATGGTGAAAACTAAGCCCTGAGCTACACACACACACATACACACACTGATGTCTAAATCATGCCTACATATATTGGGACCATGGTGAAAACTAAGCCCTGAGCCACACACACACACACACACACACTGATGTCTAAATCATGCCTACATATTGGGACCATGGTGAAAACTAAGTCCTGAGCTACACACACACACACACACACACACTGATGTCTAAATCGTGCCTACATATTGGGACCATGGTGAAAACTAAGTCCTGAGCTACACACACACACACACACACACACACACACACACACACACACACACACACACACACACACACACACACACACACTGATGTCTAAATCATGCCTACATATTGGGACCATGGTGAAAACTAAGTCCTGAGCTACACACACATACACACACACTGATGTCTAAATCGTGCCTACATATTGGGACCATGGTGAAAACTAAGTCCTGAGCTACACACACACACACACACACACACACACACACACACACACTGATGTCTAAATCATGCCTACATATTGGGACCATGGTGAAAACTAAGTCCTGAGCTACACACACACACACACACACACTGATGTCTAAATCATGCCTACATATTGGGACCATGGTGAAAACTAAGCCCTGAGCTACACACACACACATACACACACAGATGTCTAAATCATGTCTACATATATTGGGACCATGGTGAAAACTAAGCCCTGAGCTACACACACACACACACACACACACACACACACACACACACACACACACACACACACACACACACTGATGTCTAAATCATGCCTACATATTGGGACCATGGTGAAAACTAAGTCCTGAGCTACACACACACACATACACACACACTGATGTCTAAATCATGCCTACATATTGGGACCATCGTGAAAACTAAGTCCTGAGCTACACACACACACACATACACACACTGATGTCTAAATCATGTCTACATATATTGGGACCATGGTGAAAACTAAGCCCTGAGCTACACACACACACACACACACACACACACACACACACACACTGATGTCTAAATCATGCCTACATATTGGGACCATGGTGAAAACTAAGTCCTGAGCTACACACACAATTCTGACTCTGATTGGCCGTGATTCACGGCCAGTGAACCTGAAACAAACCAATCAAACAAACCAATGACGGCAGCGACCCAATTAGGGGCAGAATAGGACGTGTCTTCACACAATGCGGAAGGACCTATGTAAAATACGGGACGCGTCATTTTTCCTGAAAATACGGGACGATTCCGTATTTCATGGGACGGGTGGCAACCCTAGGTGTGAATGTATGTTGCGTTGTCCAGTACGGGATAGAGGCAAATTATAGAATTTGTTGAACATTTTTTAATTAAATGCAAAACCGAAGAAAAAAAAATGCAATTCACAAGCGCGTATTGAACCGTGAATGCCGTACCGAATGGTTTAATATTATATTGAGTAGTGTGGCATCCCTACAAGCTACACACCTCACAAATTAGACTAGTGTTGTCATCTCATCACATCATTATCTGTATTTCCACTGTCGGGTCAGAAGCAGGCGTGCTAGTTCCAGGCTTGAACGAAAGACATTTAAAGTGTTTTGAACTCAAAACTCGGATGGCAGCGAGGGTTTGAAATAACTTCTTGAGATCCATGTGGATATATGTGATGCAAAACACTAATATCGCTATCTTGTATTTATTTGGCTACATATTTTATCTGGCAAGACGGAGTATATTTATACTGGACTACCTGATATGCATATTTTCAGACTGATCTCATGAACTGGTGTATGTATGACACGCCAATTCGTATGCCATTTGGCGTGCTATCAAGACGCATTATTGCTTTTTATCGTGTTTATCAACGCGGTTTCATTCTATCCCCCTATACTGCCCCTACCCTACCCATCACACACACACAGCCCATGAAGTCAAGCGCAAGTTCTGCCAGGAAGACTCAATCGTTACGTCACTAATTACCTTCTCATCTATCCAATCACATCCTTTACCGGAGCATATAAAGGTTGTACTTACTCATGTTTGAGTTCGCAGATACTACCGCTTCAGCATGGTGCGCACATGCTGACGCCGACAGTTAGTTGACGGTCTCGTCTTGTCATGGGTGATCAATGGGTCTTATATAAAGTAACAACTCGGAATACAGTAGCGGTTAAGTCCTCGTCAGCAATCATTTCCTTGGGCTGTCGCGGCAATAGACGCTCGTTCCTTCTAAGGAGAGCAACTTGCGTTCTGATTCAGACAATCACATTCACGGAAGTCTATCTGTGCATGTTATCTAAAGATACGTCTGCGCTCTTCATCACCATTCTGGCGTCCTACATCAGCATTCATCGCTGGGATATGGTTATGTATTTTCAAAGACGATCTGGTGTAGTATCGCTCTCTTTCTCATTGTTGCAAGCATGCATTTCAGACGCACACGCATAGGACGCAGCACCTGCTCGCACAACGCGATCAGTCCTGTTGTGGCTTGTTGTGTGTAAACTGACCATTTAATGCCTCGAAAACACTACGCACAGTCTATCATTAATAATCGTTTAGCTGAACAGAACAGATGGCACTGTATAATATCCCCTATCAGTCTCCCCACGAATGCGTGGTAATCTCACGGGGTTTAAAGTAACATGCACCTATTTTATCCGGGCTTCAGGACGAACTGAAGCAAGCCGAATCACGGATCGGCTCAGCATTACGAGATTGCTGAGGTAAATTAACACATTAATGTGCTCTGAGTAGTTCTTAAAAGTACAGCACCGACATCACTACATGGCTATTCCATCTAACGTTACTTCGGTTCTTGCAAGCAGTAAGTGGCATACAACACACAATTTAAACTGATAAAATACTGTCAGGTAATTTGGGCTGTCATCCTGTAGTTCATGCAGACATGTTTCGCTCACATTTTCAAGGGTGTTGAAGAAAATGTCTTGCATCATTTACACTGCTTTCTTCTTATGAGGAAGAAACATAGCGAATGTGCTCCTCGAAGATGCTCTTTATTGCTTTATAAACGTACGCATCCAATAACCTCTTATGGTCCGCCAGGATGTGGTCGTGCTGAAGCTCTCTTTGCTTGTATTAGCTCAAAATTACTATCAGATGTAAGTAATTACCTTGACAAACCATACATCACTACAAAGATCTAAGAATAAAGTTTATTTTAATTTCATCTCGGTTTTATTCTCAACTTATAGCGAACATGTGCCAGGAGTTATGACTGCGACGATCGGCGTCTTGTGACTTATAATGCGCGTCATGGTCGTCATGAGGATCCCGACTAGTAGTACTTTATTGTTCAGCCTAAGCTGAAAATTGATCTTTGGTCTCGCCACACAAACACAGAACAATTTACAGTACACAACATCCAATAAATACATCTAACAATACATCCACAATGGCAAAATTAAAATATTCACATTTCTTACCTCTTATTCAAAAGACTTATAGCGTTGGTAAAAAAAAAAAAAATCCCTCAGGGCTTCTAGTTGCGTGCGTGCAGTCTTAATCGTGCAGATGTGGAGAAATATCACTAGATTCTCTTATGTCTGAGTCAATTTTTACAGAGGAGTTATATTTATTCAGTCTTATCCAAAATCTGTGCTTCCATCATTGAGTGATGTTGTACTATGCTTTTTAGATCATACTGGCAGCTGGAGGGTGCTGGCAAGCTGTACTACTGAACATTTAGTCATATATGACATATGAAGAACAACATGCAACATTCCAGGAACTCCCTGGCATAAACAAACCTTGCAGAGATCACTATGCAGATAGACACGTTCGAAGACAACAAACTCACAATCGCGACAATATATGGTTGGTCTGTTTTCTTTATGCCATGTTGGGTGTTTCAGTAATATATTATTTATAATGCAATGATATTCAAATAGCTTTCATCAGCTACATCAGTACATTTCTGTCAGACGCACTAGGACACAGTGCTTCAATTATAATAAAACGCATATGTGTATTCTCGCTTGCATTTACAGCGCAAAAGTCGGTTAAGGTTCACATCAAAACAAGGTTCAACTGGTTATTAGATAGCAACACTAATTTTCTTCTGTACACAAATTAACCGTCTTTAATATGATAGCATCCCGTATATCAGTTAAACCACAGCGCAGAATCATAATTATCATATCTTTATGAATTTAGTAAGTGAGTGGAGGGTGCTCCCTTTATAAAATGCACGAACTGTCAATGCTTAATTGCAGCTAAAATCCTTCTCCAATGTAAAATGGTTGTCTAATCTGACCACACCGCGGTTCGAATCTATTCTACATCGGTTGAACGTGTTCCCTCGCAGGCAAAATTAGCAGTTAGTGAATTATCAAAAAACTATTAAAGACATGTCAGCCAAGGAAAAACTTTTCAGGATTGCAATATTTTGTCTCAATTGCACAGTACGAACCCGGATTTGGGTTTCTATGGCCCTGTCCCAAACGGCACACTCACGTGTACTTTTAGTCTTGTGGCCCTACAATGGCCATCTCGTGCGCGTGTCCGTTGGGTCCGCGGTGCCGTAGCGTGTTCCATTCGTCAATTAAGCTTAAAAGAAGGGTGCTCGTGAGCGCCCCCTTTGCGTCTGCTATACGGCCTGGATGCGCCCTTCAGCTGAGCCCGCAAATTTGCGAGCTATGCAGAGGATTTCTACCCGGCAGTCAAAGCGACATTACGCAGCGAAAGTGCGGACTCAGAGGAAGACCGCGAGGGTTTAGGGTGCCATTCGGGATAGGGCCAAAGATGATTATTGTATTGATCATTCTCATAGGTTTTACAGGGTCCAGCAGCTAGCTATGGCTATTAGCTAGTAAAGTGCCATCATATATTTATGTACTTATTTTCTGCAAGGGCATATCTTGAGGTCCTCAATAGTTTGTATATTTTGATCTAATTCTTTCACTCATCGGTCATGCTGTTCAGGTTTCTCTCTTGTGGGTTCCCTCAACAGGTTCTGATGGCTACTTTATCAAGCTGTAAGTGGAAGTCACACCAATGGTTGCAACTCCTCCAACTGCAGATACAAAGAACTATGGTTCTCCAACTCGTATATGAATAGGACATTCTCTCGGATGAGGTCGCTACAAATGCAGCTCAAACATGCAGAGTCTGCTTCCTCTATCATGGTGTTGTGTACATCGACGCATCAGCATTATAGTACAAGCAAGTTCTGATGCAAATTGCTCAAACAATCCAACGTCAAGTAATACTTATCATGCAATCACAGGTGGTGGTATGCTTCTCGAATTACTACTGCCCACTGATCCTGTTTTCATTAGTATCTATAAGCTTCATGAACTTCTCTGTGGTCTAACATGGTCTCTGTGCAGGTGGCCTATCATAGCCTTCATCTCTACTTTGCCTTTTCACCACGAGACTATGGTTGTTTTAGTTGTCTGGCTTGTTCCTGTAAAGGTATTCTCCAAGCCCTTGGAGTTCCCTGCGCAAGAGGGCCCTCTGACTTGCGGAGCAGCGCTGCTGCCGATCGCGGCTGGCCCGCTCTGCGAAGCTGCGCAGGCAATTATCACAGCCTCTGCCAAATTGCGTGCATCATAGCGAATTATCGTGCAGCCCTACTCAAGATGGTTTCCTTCAGCACTTTAAACCTATAGTATGCTAAACCGTCAGGTAATTCTAAGATTAGCCATGTGTCGTAATGAGCATCAGATAAGTTACATTTTATTATCAAAGTCCTTTAATTAAATATTATACGGTAAGTATTCTTCCCTTACATCCATGATCTTTTATCTTAATGTTTGGCTAAGGTTTATATTTTCACAATGGCGCTCCTCTCTCTCAGGCTGGGTTTTAGACCCACACCTCTCATCTGTCCTTATAAGTTGCAGTCTTTCCTCCATACCAGACATTCTTTAGGATCGGGGCAGTCACTCCAGCAGCCGAGTGCGGCATCTCTACAGCAGCCATTAAAATCCTGGGCAGATTGTCTTCTTTTGCTTTCAAGTCTGTATGAAAACTGATTCAAAAATCATCCTCGAAGCTCAGCAAGCTCTCCAATAATGGTAAATTCCTATTTAACTACTGGTGGTGGTGTTCCGAGCCGAATTGGCAGGATGTTATGTTTCAGTGGTCTTACACTATATTAAAGATGGTCTGTGGTACATATGTCCTATCAAAAGATGGTTCGTGGCCATGCGTCCTATCAGAAGTTGGCCGTTGGACATGCGTCCTATCATAAGATGGTTGTGGCCATGCGTCCTATCAGATGTTGGCCGTTGGACATGCGTCCTATCAAAAAATGGCTGCGGCCATGTGTCCTATCAAAAGATGGCCCGTGGCCCATGTGTCCTATCAAAAGATGGACCGTGGCCCATGTGTCCTATCAAAAGACGGCCTGTGGCCCATGTGTCCGATCAAAAGACGGCCTGTGGCCCATGTGTCCTATCAAAAGACGGCCTGTGGCCCACGTGTCCGATCAAAAGACGGCCTGTGGCCCATGTGTCGGATCAAAAGACGGCCTGTGGCCCATGTGTCTTATCAAAAGATGGCCTGTGGCCCACGTGTTCTATCAAAAGATGGCCTCCGGCCTATATTTCAATACATCACCGTAGCTGTGAATCTGGCGCCAGGGAATACGCTTGCCGGCGGTTTCGAAACTTAACTCAAAATAGTATATGGTCTAAAATCTAATTGTTTTTCTCTTCTTTCTCTCCATTAGGAACTTCAGGAATAAGGACCCGTGAGTATACTTCATAAACCGTTCTTTGGGGGTGGGCCCCGTTCACGGTGGATCCTCCTTCCACCTATCTTTGGGGGTGAGCTGCGCCCCTGCCTCTGTAATCAGGCAGGATACGCAGATTCCGTACCCTCGGAATGCGAATTACAAATGGGGCCTACGCCAAAGAACTTGATTGCTTGCTGAGCTCCTAAATAAATGTTATTGTTACAGCATTAATTCTTCCGAGTCTTTCTGGCAGAAATGAAGTCAAGCGCAAGTTCTGCCAGGAAGACTCAATCGTTACGTCACTAATTACCTTCTCATCTATCCAATCACATCCTTTACCGGAGCATATAAAGGTTGTACTTACTCATGTTTGAGTTCGCAGATACTACCGCTTCAGCACCACCATCCTCCCCACCACCACCAAGATGGGACCCCCACACACACACACACACACACACACAACCAGCCAGGCTTTCATATCATCCTCAACACCACCAGAAGGGATCTCCCCTCTACCCTGAAGACTTCAGGATGTCTCTCCCTCCATCCACCCCACCACCACCAGATGGCCCCCTTTCGTACTTCGCGGGGGGTGAGCTGCGCCCCTGCCTCTGTAATCAGGCAGGATACGCAGATTCCGTACCCTCGGAATGCGAATTACAAATGGGGCCTACGCCAAAGAACTTGATTGCTTGCTGAGCTCCTAAATAAATGTTATTGTTACAGCATTAATTCTTCCGAGTCTTTCTGGCAGAACTAAACCTACCCATCACACACACACACACAGCCCCTAACCTACCCATCACACACACACACACACACACACAGCCCCTAAACCTACCCATCACACACACACACACACACACAGCCCCTAAACCTGCCCATCACACACACATAGCCCCTAAACCTGCCCATCACACACACATAGCCCCTAAACCTACCCATCACACACACAGCCCCTAAACCTACCCATCACACACACACAGCCCCTAAATCTACCCATCACACACACACAGCCCCTAAATCTACCCATCACACACACACAGCCCCTAAACCTACCCATCACACACACAGCCCCTAAACCTACCCATCACACACACACAGCCCCTAAACCTACCCATCACACACACACAGCCCCTAAACCTACCCATCACACACACACAGCCCCTAAACCTACCCATCACACACACACAGCCCCTAAATCTACCCATCACAAGAAACATTCTGCATTTTTACATTTCCAAAAAGACATAATTTATTACAAACACACACATTCAGACACATTTGAACGACATGAACGCGTAACTCAAACTCTTCCCTAAACCTACCCATCATACACACACAGCCCCTAAACCTACCCATCACACACACAGCCCCTAAACCTACCCATCATACACACACAGCCCCTAAACCTACCCATCACACACACAGCCCCTAAACCTACCCATCATACACACACAGCCCCTAAACCTACCCATCACACACACAGCCCCTAAACCTACCCATCATACACACACAGCCCCTAAACCTACCCATCACACACACAGCCCCTAAACCTACCCATCACACACACAGCCCCTAAACCTACCCATCATACACACAGCCCCTAAACCTACCCATCACACACACAGCCCCTAAACCTACCCATCATACACACAGCCCCTAAACCTGCCCATCACACACACAGCCCCTAAACCTACCCATCACACACACAGCCCCTAAACCTACCCATCATACACACACAGCCCCTAAACCTACCCATCACACACACACAGCCCCTAAACCTACCCATCACACACACACAGCCCCTAAACCTACCCATCATACACACACAGCCCCTAAACCTACCCATCACACACACACAGCCCCTAAACCTACCCATCACACACACACAGCCCCTAAACCTACCCATCATACACACACAGCCCCTAAACCTACCCATCATACACACACAGCCCCTAAACCTACCCATTTGTGTATTATAAAAAACAGGATAACAGGCAGATACGACTGCAGGCACAATTTATTCAGAAAGTACAAATACTCCAAGTGTTCCGAGACCAAACGATTGATTTGTGAGAAGAAAATCCCCAAAAGCGATCAGAACGTCGAGTCCATCCGCCAAAGATTAATAATACATTTCAAATATTACCGCCCGGAAGAAACGTCAGGTCAGGTTTGACAGCATTGGCTGTCGTGTGTCTCGTGACCGATTGCATCATTCTCATCATTGTCGTCTCGTGTATCATTTGAATCAGAAATATGAACGAGTGCGTGTGTGTTCTGTTCGCAAAGTGGCGCGATCATCATTTCAACGACTAAAACATTAAAGATCAACTCTGTTCTTCACATGAAGATATCGTATGACTTCAGAAGACTTGGAATTCAACACAAGTTAATACTTTTATACTGGTTTTTGGTCCGTTTTTGCAATAAATACATGTGACTGTACATTTATTTGCCTGTTACGTGTTTTATATTGTTGAGAGTGGGTTGGTTTAGGGTAGGAGTGGAGTTAGTTGCTCCAAAATATAAAATTAGGCTATAAATATTAATTCTGTGAGTTCAGGTTGGCGGAATCACACGCCGTAGACACACATGCGGATCGCTCAAAATGTGTACAGATAACATGGCACTTAGCTTTAGAAAGTGGTGTGTATGTTTACGCGAAGTCATGATGTCATGTTGGACAGGAGCACATCCTCAAAATAACAAAACCCACATGTGCACACAAGACAGGACAAAGTGACAAAGTCCTGTTTTTCATTCAAGAGCTCTTTATTTCTCAGGCTGAAATGATAACACTATACTGGGACTGGAGAGAGCGCTCAAAGCTCCTCAGATGGTTAAAAATATGGGTTTAAAATTTTCAAGCAAAACACAAACAGGCAAACGCTTATCATGTTCATTTAGCAATCGTTCTCGTTTCCAGTCTGGTTATTTATTATAGTTGATACAGATGTATACTTCTTTTGACATGTACAATAGTGACTAGTTCATTCTTCATTCGGCATTCATTAATACATTGGGTTTTTATTCGGACTCTGGCTTCTTTACTCTGCTCAAGTCACTGGACATTATTTGGGAATTTAGACCTCTAAGTTGATTTAATACCATAAAAATAATCAACACATTATTCAGTCTCTCAAACACGATACGATTCCTTTCTGTGAAATTCATTCCACGCAGACAACATATAAAAACAGTTTCTCATACATGAATGATCATGTTGTACTTAAGGGCTATGTCATTCCTAAAACCTTTCCCACAGTGAGCACGTGTAAACGGCTTCTATCTAGTGTGAATTCTCATGTGCCTGTTAAGGTGTCCTTTTAGTTTGAAACAGTCTCCACATTGTTGGCAGGTGAAAGGTTTCTCTCTAGTGTGAACTATCATGTGTAGGTTAAGGTTTCCTTTTATTTTGAAACATTTTCCACACTGTTGGCAGATGTAAGGCTTCTCTTCAGTGTGAACTTTCATGTGTTGGTTAACGCTTCCTTTTTGTTTGAAACTTTTTCCACACTGTTGGCAGGTGAACGGCTTCTCTCCCGTGTGAATTCTTATGTGGTCTTCAAAGACTTGTTTTATACTGAAACTCTTTCCACACTGAGGGCAGGTGTAATGTTTCTCTCCAGTGTGAACTTTCATGTGTATGTTAAGGTTTAATTTTCGTTTGAAACTCTTTCCACACTGTTGGCAGGTGTAAGGCTTCTCTCCAGAGTGAACTATCATGTGTACGTTAAGGATTCCTTTTTGGTTGAAACCTTTTCCACACTGTTGACAGGTGAACGGCGTCTCTCCAGTGTGAATCCTCATGTGGTCTTCAAAGTTTTGTTTTGTACTAAAACTCTTTCCACATTGAGGGCATGTGTGGGGTTTCTCTCCAGAGTGAACGCTCATGTGTCGTTTAAGGTTTACTTTATGTTTGTAACTCTTTCCACACTGTTGGCAGGTGTAAGGCTTCTCTCCAGTGTGAACTCTCATGTGTAGGTTAAGGCTTGCTTTACTTCCTAAACTCTTTCCACACTGTTGGCAGGTGTAATTACTTGTAGTTCCCTTATTTGTAGCCTTTTTTTGTGACAAAGTACTTTCAGCCTGTGAGCAACTAAAAGGTTTTTCCTCTGTTATGAAATAATCATTCTTAAATTGATCTTTCTCTTCCATTTCATTCAGTTCTTCAGTCTCCTCTTTCAGCACCGTCAGCTCTAAGGCAAAAAGAGACAAAGGCAAATTAACAACAGTTTAATGGCACAAAGCAACAGACAATGAAACATTTAGACAAAGTATCAAAACCAACATGCCACTAGTTTATTTGCCCATGGGCATCGCACTGGGAGGGAAAATGGGACAGAGTGTGGAGGACCCACATTTTCATTCATTCTCTGAGCTTAAAAAAAAACATTTATGTTATCATCAAGTGATTTCTTTCGGTACATACAAATAAGTAACTATATTAAAACTCAAAAAAGACAAAGAAATAATTATGGAAGCCCCAAGTAATGTGGAACAATATTTCATTGATATAAAGAAGCAAATATTTTAACATATATTTATACATATAGTAGTATAGTCATTTGTTGCACATATATGCAAGTGAGAATCATGAGATCATAGGAGCGGCCTGAAGACCTCAGAGACAGAATTGTGACAAGGCACAAATCTGGCCAAGATTACAAAAAAAAATATCTGCTGCACTTAAGGTTCCTAAGAGCACAGTGGCCTCCATAATCCTTAAACGGAAGACGTTTGGGATGACCAGAACCCTTCTTAGAGCTGGCCGTCTGGCCAAACTGACCATGGGGAGAAGAGCCTTGTTGAGAGAGGTAAAGATGAACCCAAAGATTACTGTGGCTGAGCTACACAGATGGGAGAAAGTTGTAGAAAGTCAACCATCACTGCAGCCCTCCACCAGTCGGGGCTTTATGGCAGAGTGGCCCGACGGAAGCCTTTCCTCAGTGCAAGACACATGAAAGCCTGCATGGAGTTTGCTAAAAAAAAAAACACCTGAAGGACTCCAAGATGGTGAGAAATAAGATTCTCTGGTCTGATGAGACCAAGATAGAACTTTTTGGCCTTAATTCTAAGCGGTATGTGTGGAGAAAATCAGGCACTGCTCATCACCTGTCCAATACAGTCCCAACAGTGAAGCATGGTGGCAGCAGCATCATGCTGTGGGAGTGTTTTTCAGTTGCAGGGACAGGACGACTGGTTGCAATCGAGGTAAAGATGAATGCGACCAAGTACAGGGATATCCTGGACGAAAAACCTTCTCCAGAGTGCTCCAGACCTCCGACTGGGCCGAAGATCCACCTTCCAACAAGACAATGAACCTAACCCACACAGCTAAAATAACGAAGGAATGGATTCACAACAACTCTGTGACTGTTCTTGAATGGCCCAGCCAGAGCCCTGACTTAAACCCAATTGAGCATCTCTGGAGAGACCTGAAAATGGCTGTCCACCAACGTTTACCATCTAACCTGACAGAACTGGAGACGCTCTGCAAAGAGGAATGGCAGAGGATCCCCAAATCCAGATTTGAAAACCTTGTAGCATCTTTCCCAAAATTACTCTATATTAGATGGCTATACTATATTATGGCTATAATAGATCAAAATGGTGCTTTATTAGACAATGCTGAGCAAAGGGTCTGAATACGGACCATGTGATATTTCAGTTTTTCTTTTTTTTTAATAAATCTGCAAAAATGTCAACAATTCTGTATTTTTACTGTCAATATGGGGTGCTGTGTGTACATTAATGAGGGGGAAAAAAGAACTTAAATGATTTTAACAAATCGATGCAATATAACAAAAAGAGAAAAATGAATACTTTCCGTACCCACTGTACATCAGAACATCATAGAGATATGGGGTTGGGTTTTTCCTCTCATGCTAACAAACAGAACTTGCAACATGCTAGCAGTAAATAGTTACATACTAATAGTGATTAGCTAAGTGTTAAATCAGGCTAAGAACATGCTAAGAACTCTATAAAAACTCCATAGTAACCATCTGTGACAACTACCAACTGCCTAGCAACACCATAGTAACCACCTTAGCAATTACCCATAAAACCTTAGCAACCACCCATAATACATTACTAAACACCTAGCAACCAACCAGCGCACCGTAGCAACCGCCCAGAATACCTTAGCAACTGCCTAGCAACCGCCTATCAACCAACCAGAACACCTTAGCAACTGCCTAGCAATGCCCTAGCAACCACCCAGAATACCTTAGCAACCACCTGGCACAGACTGAGCAATGAATTTTAAAGTTTAGTTAGTGTCAGCTCTTAACATTAGGCCCTGTTAGTTGCCAGTGAGTAAGCCACTAGAAAGGGTTTGTTCTTTTAAGTGTGTCAGTATCACCCCTTGTGTTTAACAATAAAGTCAACTAAACTTTATAAGTGTGTCTGACATCCATCACTGCTCCTCAATTCATTTTGTCTATAGGACAAATGAATGGCGAATCTTGAAAGTTGAATTCTGAGAAATACCCAAGTTGGCCAAAAGGCAAACAAGCAACTTTTACTTTGATGACCCTATAGAACATGTTTGGAACCAAGCAGATAGAACAACCATTCACTGCCATAGTAGGGGAAAATACTATGGTAGTGAATGGGTGTTCTGTCTGCTTTGTTACAAACATTTTTCCAAATATCTTCTTTTGTGTTCAGCAAAACAAAGAAACTCACACAGGTTTGGAACAACATGAGGGTATGCAAATTATTTTAATTTGTTTTATTTAAAAAATTATTATTATTAAAAATTATTAACAAATTATTATAATTACAACTTTCATTTTTGGGTGAACTATCCCTTTAACTAATATTAACTAATAACTTATTGTAAACTGTTGCTGGTTTTGTTTTGCCAACTCTCAGACCTCTGAAGGCCGCTGTGTAATTCACACCCTGAATAAGCATTTTAATAATCCTGTAATCCTTTAATAATTCTTTGTTAATTTTGACAAAAGGATGCACATACAACTGCAGATGAAAATATGCACAATTGAATCAAATGATTCTGAATTGGCAAAAATTGTTCTTCAATCGATTGATTCTCGAATTTAATTGAATTGATTCTCTGCCTACCCAAAGATTCACAATCACTAATGACTATCTTTTCTTAAGCATATGATCACGCGAGTAAACGCATTTGGATATTTCTGACACAATTCATCAGCCCTATGCTCTGTCGACAGGGAGTCAACTGCATCATCTATTCAAATGTTCATTACCACTAATGACAGCAGAGAGATCATGAGCCGAAGTGGATAATGGTTTAATATATATATATATATATATATATATATATATATATATATATATATATATATATATATATATATGAAGTCTTAAACATAATAATTAATAAATACAATAAATGTTAATTATTAAATAATATGGGCTGCATTGGGACATTATGAAATATGCAATAAACATCTTGCTAAACATCTTACTTTATATTTCATAATTTAACTAGAATGTACAATTCCTGAAGAAATTGTGCGTAGTGCTTGCAGTGGCAAAACTCGGGGCCTGGTTATGAAAAAGAGCCCATCCCCATGTCTGTTCAATGTCTGGACACTGTTGTGGAGTTGAGATATGAGCTCAGGTTCTTTCTTGCTATGTAAATAAGAATTTCTTTTAAGGTATTAACATTTTTGGTAATTAATTCAAAATTTGTCAGCTGGCCGCAACGTTCTTTTTAAAAAATGCTGCAGAGGTTAGCAAAGCGATTGGTACCATAAATAATTTCTCTAAGGTATCTGGTCTCAATCTTAATGTTAGCAAATGTGAGATATTTCCACTTAAAAGTGTTAACTTTGATGAAATTGATGGAATTCCTGTTAAGTAGGTAATCACATATCTTGGCGTAAAACTTTGTAAAGATGAATCCAATCGTAATTCTCTTAACTTTTTTTAAAAATGACATTTTTTACAGTGTAAGTGTTAAAATGAATTGCAACCTCGTCTTACATTTGTCCTTTGTTTTACTTCATTCACATGAATATGAATTTTCCAAAAGAATATATATATTGTTGTTTTGTTTTTATTAATGGGAAAGTTTTCATTCATTAATCTAAATGGAATAACTCAAAACCCCATTTTACTCATTTTCAAAAAGTAACGGAGCATGTGATTTGTTGACTTCAGTGAATGAATACGCCCTTTACTGACCAAGATGCTTTGAGTCTGACTCTGAACGAGAAATCTCGTTTGTGAATGAACTGGTACATGTCGTTCAGTCCTGAAATAACTGAGCCACCAGTTGTTGAACGATACTGATAGCGATAGGTAGGTAGAGCTCGGCTCACGTAGGTGGCATATTTGCAGCAAAGAATGAAATATACACTTTACCACTGTAATGAAGTGAAGTGTTTTTCTATTATTTATTTTTATCTTTGAACAGTTTTCTTCTTTTAAATTAAACGGCTTCATTGCGCTTGAGTCTTGTATATGCACTTCTCTAAAACTGTAAAACAAATAAAAATGTGACTATTGCTTAAATAGATTGTGTTGCATCAGTAAAAAGTATTCTAAGCTACTGAACGAA
The DNA here is from genome assembly GCF_024679245.1 of Pseudorasbora parva. Taxonomy (NCBI): domain Eukaryota; kingdom Metazoa; phylum Chordata; class Actinopteri; order Cypriniformes; family Gobionidae; genus Pseudorasbora; species Pseudorasbora parva. The sequence continues at coordinate 3,984,466 of NC_090191.1, forward strand.
CTTCACTGACCGAGTCGCTGTTTTGAGTCTGAACGAGAGAGAGATCTCATTGGTTAATGAATTGAACGAGCTGGTCATCTCGTGGCCATTTAGCATGTCAGTCTCATTCAGCAATCAGCAGAAAGCGAAGGCAAAGCGCAGTTATAGACAAACCTCACAATGTTTATAACTTTGCATTTACCATAATCCCAGATATATGAATGTGTAAATGTCTGACCAAACATTTACACACAACGAACAAACTGAAAATGAATGACCCTCTTAAAATAATCAAAATTTCCAGCATCTCCAGCTGACACGATTGATATAGGCAGCGGTTTTTGACACGACTCATTTTTTGATTGATTTAATGAATATCTGCTGCTGTTTATGCCATTTATGTTCAGGTATGTTAATGTGAGAATATATTTTTACAACAGATGTTTACTAATTTAATGTGTGACATCATCATAATAATGAATGTCCAACTTGAAAGTCGGTTCTTCTCAGGTTGAAGCCAGCACAGTTTTTGTCTGGACATGTGATGTCTGACCCGCTCCATACCAAATAAAACCACTTGACACTCGTATGACATTCTTTAAAATATCCTTCATTTCTAAAGAGCTGATGATTTTAATAAGGATCAAATGACTGAGTTCAGCTTTGAGAATGAAACCAACCTGTTTGCTCCTCAGTTTCTTCATGCTTAACTCTGAATGTTTCTTCAATCTTCACGTCTTCATGTTTGACTCTGAATGTTTCTTCAATCTTCAGGTCTTTCCTCTCCTCTTTAATAAATGCCATCTTTATAATAGTTTATCACGTGGCTCTCAGTGGCTTCACCAGCAGTGCTGCAGTCACCAAGTGTGACTCAAGCTGAGAAACATTGTGTTTTATAGAGATTTCAGGAGGCCGTCCTTACAGGTGAAGATAAAGCAAACAAAGCATGTAAAGGATTTGAGCAGTTATAGGACCGGCTCTAATCCAATCAGCACAACTATAGCCCTGATTATCATCATAGACATCAGGAAGAGTCACACCTTCACCCATTAACTTAACTCAGATATTGATTAGCATCAACAATCACAGCAATTAAAGTCATGATGAGGCAGAATCACCAACAGCCATTAAAGACAAAAGGTGAAACGACACACCATGAGTTTACATTTGTATTCACACACACCTGAAACAAGAGATTCATTTTAAACATTTGTCCTTCTGATGGCTTTCTAAGGTGAAATCATTTTACCAAACTAGTTTAAAAGTTTGTCTTGTTACTGTAAAAATTAGATAAAAAAATATTTTGTCAGCCAAAGATGGTAAAAACATTAGTGAGAATTTATTTTTTTAGTCTAAAACACTACAGTATCTGTTAATTTTCTCGAAACGTTGTGACTTTTCCTCAGTGTCCTGAAAATGCATGTTTCAACAAGCTGAAGGGTTGTGAAGTGTGCATATGGAAAGTGTATAAGATCTGGCTGTTCTTGGGTCAATTTGAACTATAGACAGCTATTCAAAAGCAACTGCACAGACCCAAAATACAAAACACTTCTTTGGTGTATGTCAGAGCTCTTTAACTCTAGTCACGAAGTGAAATTGTCTTGCAGCGTTTAACATTTTAATTTCTACGTTTGTGAAAATAAAAAAAGTTGTTTTACCAGTAAACTGTGTGTCACACCTCCACTGATGACCATGTAAGCACTCTTCAATTTCCATATATGGTTTGAGTAATCTGAACCATATATTTACATCATTTTCATTATATTTATGAAGTAGATATGTTATTCAGAAGTAGTTTGAGAAGTAATGTTAAAATATGATTTGAATTCAATCTCCAAAGAATCAGGGCGCATATTGCATCACAAATGGAGAGTCTATCGCTATTTATCTATTGCTCTGTCATTTCTTTTGTAAATCAGTCACCAAATATGAAAACTAGAATCTGAAAGCTGTGAAATAATATTTTTGTCAAGATTACTTTAGAAAAAAGATTAAGATCTTTTAGTTCTAAATCTATAATTGTAAACTCCCCACATGTGTAGGTCTTTAAAACATTTTTTTACAAGAAATTAAAATTGGAAATGAATTAAAAGTAAATTATTTGTACTTGCTTCTATTCTTTTTGCATAGTGTGATTTTTGCAGAATTTTATTCAATCGGGTCAATTGACATGAGGGTTAAGTGCAAAACCTAACACAACACAAAAACAGAAATGAAAATTATATCAAAGCAATTAGTTGACACAGAATTAGTTCAGTTCATTCAAGGGTAAATTTAGGAATCAATGTTATACTGTAATGTGAACATGAAACATGTAACATAAACCGCAGTATATATATATTCTAAGCAGCAGAGCATGTCAATCTTGTTTTGTAAAGAATTTTTACACACAAATAAAAATTGTATAATAATGCCTGATGTTAGACATGAATTAAGTGTTTTGTTAGTTTGAGTGCATTTTAAATATAAAGTTAATTGCTGTGAAGTAAAAAACAAAAACAAATCAAAAAATCAGTTTTAAACCTTCTTGACAAAAATGTATAAATAGTGCGAGTATATATATGTATACCCAAAAACTCATATTGGCGTGTTTTCCGCATGCATATGCTACGCACTTTATGGCGTATTATACAAACGAACTTTTAAAACTCCAGCGAAACAAACTCCATCGCTGCTGAGGTTGGACGCAGTAAGACAGTCATTTTGAATTTCTTTAAAAATCCTGAGCGTTATGGGACAAAAAAGTCAAGTGGTAGACCCAAAAAGATTTCACCTGCACTGAGCCGCAGGATCCGACGGGTTGTCCGTGAAGACACAGGTCGATCCTCAACCCATTTTAAGGCCCTTACTGATGCTGACTGCAGCCCAATAACCATAAGACGTCATCTGCTAGAGAAGGGCTTCAAGAACAAAAAACGTCTCCAAAGGCCACGTCTCCTCCCACGACACAAACTTGCCAGTTTAGAATTTGCAAGGGAGCACCAAACATGGGACATTGAAAAGTGGAAGAAAGTTTTATTCTCTGACGAGAAATTTTTTACCTGGACGGTCCTGATGACTTCCAACGTTACTGGCATGACAAGGAGATCCCACCTGAGATGTTTTCTATGTGGCCCAGTGGAGGAGGCTCCATCATGATCTGGGGTGCTTTTTCCTTCAATGGGAAAATGGAGCTTCAGGTTGTGCAGGGGCGTCATGACCGAGGGCCCCCATCTGTGCGGTTATGACTGGGTCTTTCAACAGGACAACGCTGCAATTCACAAAGCCCGCCTGACGAGGGACTTCTTCCAGGAGAACAACGTTGCTCTATTGGACCATCCTGCGTGTTCCCCTGATCTAAATCCCATTGAGAACATTTGGGGATGGATGGCAAGGGAAGTTTACAAAAATGGACGTCAATTCCAGACCGTGGATGCCCTTTGTGAAGCAATCTTCACCACATGGAGCAACGTTCCCACCAGCCTCCTGGAAACAGTCGCATCAAGCATGTCGAAACAAGTTTTTGAAGTGATCAACAAGAACGGTAGGAGCTACTCACTACTGTGTCCTTTTTTGACACTTTTAGTACTGTTGTGCGTTTATTTTTGGGCTATGGTCTTAAACTTATGATCAGCTGATGAACGGCCTGTTTCAGTTTAAATGCAGTTTTCAATAAATTGCCTATTCTCTATTTTTTGTCTCTTGCTCCTGTTTCTTCTTTTGGCATTTTGAAGCAGCACTTACAACCCGGTTATGATCCACAAGTGTGAAATGTGTAAAACTTGCAATGAATCCCCTGGTCTTAAGATTTTGTTCAGGAGTGTATTTATACGCATTTACATGTGATCGGGTTGATCCAACACAAACACTGTAAAAGACAATTATAATTATTTAGGTGATATTATTTCAACTTAGAAAGTCAGCAGAAAGGTAAATGTTTAAAATGAATCTCTTTCGCTTCAGGTGTGTGGGAATACAAATGTAAACTCATGGTGTGTCGTTTCACCTTTTGTCTTTAATGGCTGTTGGTGATTCTGCCTCATCATGACTTTAATGGCTGTGATTGTTGATGCTAATCAATATCTGAGTTAAGTGTGAATAAATGGGTGAAGGTGTGACTCTTCCTGATGTCTATGATAATCAGGGCTATAGTTGTGCTGATTGGATTAGAGCTGTTTCTATAACTGCTCACATCCTTTACATGCTTTGTTTGCTTTATCTTCACCTGTAAGGACGGCCCTCTGAATTCTCTATAAAACACAATGTTTCTCTGCTTCAGTCACACTTGATGACTGCAGCACTGCTGGTGAAGCCACTGAGAGACACGTGATACACTATAATAAAGATGGCATTTATTAAAGTGAAGGGGGAAGACCTGAAGATTGAAGAAACATTCAGAGTCAAACATGATGGCGTGAAGATTGAAGAAACATTCAGAGTCAAACATGAAGACGTGAAGATTGAAGAAACATTCAGAGTCAAGCATGAAGATACTGAGGAGCAAAGAGGTTGGTTTCATTCTCAAAGCTGAACTTAGTCATTTGATCCTTATTAAAATCATCAGCTCTTCAGAAATGAAGGATATTTTGAAGAATGTCATATGAGTGTAATAATTAAAGTGGTTTTATTTGACATGGAGCGGGTCAGACAGATTACAGTTGAGATTACATGTCCAGACAAAAACTGCCTTCAACCTCAGAACATCCGACTTCCAAGTTGGACATTCGTTATTATGACGTCATGCATTAAATTAGTAAAAATCTGTTGAAAAATATGATCACATTAACATATCTGAACATAAACAGTTGCAAACGTTCATTGAATCACTCAATAAATTAGTCATATGTCAAAAACAGTCGTCTAATAAAGCTTTTCTCCAGCTGACACACTTGATATAGAGTTATACTGCTGTCTGCGTTTGTTCTTCATTTAAAGGCTTTGATCAGCAAATAAAACAACCTGTAACTTCATAATGAACTGGTTTAAACTCTCAATGGATGTTTACCAACAGGCGTATTTTAATCTCTAATATTCTTCATTTCTCTTTAGAAAAAAGCACAATAACAACTACAATCAACAGAAGAACATACGTCATACCTCGAGGTAAGCAGCTAATACATGCAATATTAATAATTACAATATAATCATAACTCATATAGTGAACACAGTATAACGCAGCATTTCTTCTCTCCCACAGGTCTACAGGTCTGCTTCCTCACAGACTCAATGTGTCGGGATATTGAGGACTATTTCCCAAATGCTCAATGCTGGGTTCACCCAGACACAACTCTCATGAGATCTGCTCAACAACACATCAGACACTTTGAGAAACTCCACAAGTACACATTAGTGATTCTCCACATCGGAACAAACGACATCGCGAGTGGAGCGCCTGCGTCGACTGTGGTCCAGCGAATGAAAACGCTCATAGCCAGAATCTCATTGGTCAATCCACACGTTCTGTATTTCGCAATCAGCGCTGTTTTACCACGAGTGAACGACGACTCCACAATGAAAGCGACAATCAAACAGTGCAACAGCTTGATCCAACACTGGACTTCACAAACAAGAAATATCCTATTTCTGAACACTACAAAACCATTTCTCAAAAATGGAAGAATAATCCAAAACCTATACAAAGATGACGGACTTCACCTCAATCAAGAAGGAAAACACAAACTTTTCACACAGTTTCAGCGTTTCCTCTGGCAATTTTGCCGGTTTTCATCACATGCAAAACACCTCATGAAAATCTGAAAAACATAAACTTGACTTCAATAGATAGATTTGTGATTTCAATAGATTTGTGCAGCAATAAAATACATTTCAATTAACAAAACCTCACATATCTTCCTGAAATTCATCTTTACCTACACAAAACTACAACAAAGTGACGAGTGTGTAGCACACAGATTTAGCCTTTACCTCTGTTGTTTTAAGTTTCATCTGGTCACTTTCTACAATAATGTTATGAAGGTCAACTGTACACAGGGGTGCCGCCAGAAATTCTGGGCCCTATGGAAAACAAAATTTCTGGGCCCCCTACAATTTTTACAGATAAAATTTAACCCAATAAACATGCCCTGTATACTTTAAAAAAGATATTTAGCACATTGCATAGTTAAAATGTCTAAAGATGAGTACAAAGCCTACAAAAACAAGAAACAAATATAGAAAGATGTACTTGTTTACATAAAAGGGAGAACATTAATTATCTCAATTGCAATTGCAAGCACAACAGAACATATTGTACACATATTGACATATATTTTACATGAACAAGCTTTAGCTGGGTCCACCTGCTCAATCAGGAAACATCAGCTAGAACTAACTCATAATTAAATCAGTCAAGGAATAAAACTAGCTAGGCCAAAAGGGCTCAAAATCAAGACACACCAGGAGTAATGCCAGGTGTGTCTTGGCATTACTCATTCAACCTATTGTAAGTCGATGTATCATCACAAGAGTCTTGAAAATATATTATGAAGGTTGAAAAGTTACCTAGTGCTGCTTTAAGAACATCAAGTAAGACAGCATTGATCGTAGCAGCAGCACTGTCACGTGACAGAACATGGCAAACTGATTTTGTAATTTTTGAAGCGTGTAGATTACTTTTTGTTTCGCGCTCAGGCTCACCTTGTTCATTTGAGACGGGGATGGGGGGCGTGGGAGAAGGGTGTGCAGCAGCCACTGAATCTGTGTCTACGAGACATGATAACCCGGAGACAGCACATCAGAGATGTATTGTTGGATGTAAATTATAATTCAGTAATTATTTTAGCTAGATAAAAGCAGGTCATGTAGCAACAAAAATAAGTAGGCTAACTCTGAAAGTTTGGAATAACGTTAGAGGAATAGGGCAAGCTGCCTTTCTTTTTGAAAAACTGTGTGACATACTGTAGACTTCGGCGTTCTCTGTCTTCTCTTTCCTTTTTTCCGTTTTTGATGCCCCGACTTTTGATGTGACATACCTGCGTGTGTCACTGTCTGCGCTTCATCATAGCAAGTGCAATAACCAAGAGCTCACGCTAGCGCGGTCCGCGCAGGTGGAATGAACCATTGTGAGGGAGGGGGGAGAAGGTTGTGACTGACATTTTGAAATTAGTTTTTTAAATATAAAATCTATGGTCAAAACGGACAAAATACACATTTACTGCATGAGGGGCCCAAGCACATTTAATGTATGTATAAAAAAGAGAAAATAAATAAGAAAAGAAATAGGGGGTCTGCTCTTCTGGGCCCTAAATCAGTCTGGGCCCTTAGAATCGTCCTAACCTTCCACCTCTTTACGGCGCCCTTGACTGTACACATGACCATAATAAAACTATATTGTGATTTTTAAATCTTGACATGAATCACATTATTTACAGCACATCCCAATCCAAATTGTTCTTTCTTTAGTCTCTTCACATTTAATCACGTCTGTTCCCTAGAAAGATTAGTAGGCTACACCTCTCATGACTTCTGGGTCGAGCCGTTAGTTCTGTCATCATGTCTGATCTGGGCCGGGACACCAAGATATGTAATTCCCAGAATACCCAGACCAAGATGCAAAAACTCTTTCAAATGGAAAAATGCGATTTAAATGTAATCACTAGGCTTGTTCGACTTCATCCAGCGATGCACACCCCGATCGGTGTCTGACTTGAAGCACTGCATGCCAGTTAGAAATTTTGTCCGACTTGAGACAGCGCCGACGGCACGTGACTGTGACGTATGTCAACAAAGTACCGCGAGAGCGATTTGAGAGCAGTCGGCTGATGCAGCCGATGCAGATTCTGAAGGGGACTGCAGGAGCTCTGATGACGACACGGCTGATCCACGATTGGCCACAAATGGTCACAAATAATTTATTTATAACAGTAAAACCTCTTTTCATGTAGTTGCGATGTTATATTGTCATGTTTATCAAACTAAATAAAAATAAAAAATGCTGATAAAAACACCACTTGACACCACTTCATTGATAGTGTAGGTTTATATGTTGAACTTTAAAGCAGCACTGGGTAACTTTTGCTCTCGGGGTCCCCCTACAGTTGGGAAAAAATAATGTCCTCAACTACTGTCGTAAACTCTGTCATCCTACATCAGGGGATGCCATCGCGCGTGCATTTGTTGACATGACAACCCTGATAGCCCTGAACTAGTGATGCGTGGGTCGTCTCATAACCCGCAGACCCCGTATGTCTATTTAATGGTCGCGGGTGCGGGGCGGGTTGTAAAAATATATACAGTGGTCCGGTGCGGGGCGGGCCAAGTAATTTCATAAAAGTGGCCCAGCGGGTTGGTGCAGCACTAACAGTTCCCCTGAACACTGCAGGAGGAGTTCACATGCAGTTGTTCTTCTGGCAGCGCGTGTGAAATGTCTTCATCCCAGGTACAGTCAGTGGCATATGTTTTAGCATGTCATATGAATATAATTTCATGGGTTTTATTTTTTTCAAACGCCAGATGATCGCGATGCTCACTTTTACAAGCCAGCATCATTATAGTAGTCTATTGGTTACTGTTTTACAGAATCTATATGATACTTCAGTTCAATGTTTGAGTGGTAGCTCACCGTAACAAGCAGGACAGCATCGGTCGGGAACGCCTCCTTCAGCTCACGCCAACGAGCAAACGCTGGTCACATGTTGATCCTCGTCCTGCCTTTAATCCCATCACTTTTTCATTTCCTCTTATTGCTTTCCTCCAACAAAACCTTTTCTTTCTTATTTGTCTGTGCTGCTTCGGCCATGACTATATTATCCGACAAACAAAGTTGGGCTCGCACGTCTGAATTAAAGAAGTGTGGGTGTTGGTGGAAGTGATGTATATGCCGTAAAGCAGTCGAGTTGTGTACTTCTTTTTGTTCTCGCATTACTACCTGAAACCCGAAGTTTAAAAGTACGATTAAAAACGATACAGACCCCATCAGGCTATGGCAGACGTGTCATTCAACCTATTGTAAGTCGATGTATCATCACAAGAGTCTTGAAAATTAAAAAAAATATTATGAAGGTTGAAAAGATATAGTGCTGCTTTAATAGACGTATGAAAATGTAGTGTAGCCCTGAATGTTTTTGCCCCTTTTAAGAGGGACAGATAAATGTTGGCCCTTTAAATTTTGGACTTGGTAATGGAGTTCTGATAATAAGAGTTAATAAGAATTACAGTGACATTTGATGATACTGTCACTTTGATGATATAATACTGTTGCGATGTGTTTTAGAAAAAAATAATGGTAGCGAAACTTAGGCTGCGTCCGAAATCGCGTACTTCCATACTATATAGTATGCGAAAAACAGTACGTGAGCAGAGTAGTATGTCCGAATTCATAGAATTCGAAAAACAGTATGCGAAAAGTACCCGGATGGCCTACTACTTCCGGCGAGATTATGAAGTGCGCATACGATGGACACTTTACTATCCCATGATGCCACGGGAGAGAGGAGCTCGTTATATTTGAAAATGGCGGAAAACGGAGATGCAGCTGTTTTCAAGTGTAAGTACTTTAGAAACAACTTTTTGTTTATTTGTGGTTAAATTGTATTTGTTTAACATCATATAAGTAAACGACTGTCTTGTTAGAAGTTTATATGATGTAAATTAAGGTTGTCCTTTTCCAGCCAATTCAGAAAAATTATAGTTTTATCATTATTAGTAGACTAATGTAAATCAGCTACCGATAGCACTGTTTTCAGTTTAATGAGATAATTACACAACTTCAGTAAATTAAAACGATGTATTTCTCCTTTACCAGTGTTGATATTATCAAAATGTTGTTGGTTACATAGCAAACTGCTGTTAACAAGTTTAAATTACCTCAGCTTGTCCATGTAACGTTACCGTTAGCATTTATAGACTGACCATGGTTCATCACATGTTAATCTCTGTCTTGATTTTGCAGGGGCTGATGAACACCCACCCGTGTTTTAACCGAGAAGTGAGAGAAAGAAACGATTCCTTCAGCTACTAGAAATAATTGCTAAACAATGATGTTAATAAAGAAATCAAATGATACAGTGTCTCTTTTCATTTGTTTGTAAATTCACCGTCATGCTGTTTAGCAAGTTATATTACAAAACACTTAATTCCTAGGGCTTTACAGTAGCTATATTGTCAGTGGTAAAGTGCTAATATATGGCCTTGAGTATTTTTGTTTAAGCGTTCTGTATGTGTTGCTGGTTTTTGAAACAATCTAATTGCACATGTATCTGAGAAATATGCTGTCTAACTCTGAATACGAGCGCTGCACTGTAGAGAAAAACACACACACTCCAGACACCATTCAAATGTATTTGCTTTATTTTTGTGTATTTAACTTTCAAATGGAGGATACAAAGCTTAAAATAAAATCACATAATTTTGCCGTACAGAGCGTAAAACACCACCAAAAGGAAAGGTATTAAAATGTTTTTTATTATAGTGTCATCAAGAGGAAAGAAATTTAACTTTATTTGATCGTTAACGTTAATTCAATAAACTCACTAAGTCTTTTTAAAAATAAAACATTAGGTTTACCTCAATGACCTATAGCTTTAATGTTATGTTGTCCGGGCCGTGAGCTCTCTCCTCGGGCAAAACTTGCGACGCTGCTGGTTCCTGATATAATTCAATAAACTATTTTTTTTAATAAAACGTTAAGTTTACCTCAGTTTTTAGCACCAATGCTGACAAGGTAAAATTGGGGTGCAGACAACTGCGTCTAGTACAATCACTTAAACCTACCTTGCTTATTTGCTGTTCTCCTCACGAGGGATGAAAAAATCTTCTCAGGGTGTCTGGACACAGCTCATATGTTCTCTGGAGCTCTCTCCTCGGGTGAAACTTTTAACGCTGCACTGATGGTTCCTAATCGAAATCTTAAACAAATCCTGTCGTTCCAAATTGTGCCTAAGAAGCCGTGGTAAATACAGTACTGTACTTTATTTTTAAAAAATACAGTGAATCACTGTATTTGGTGTTTGACGTCACAGAAAATTCCCATGATGCAACTAGAATTACAGCTATTTACTGTAAAGAGAATTTACAGTATTATACTGGGTGATATATTGTAAATAACTGTACAAATTACAGAAATGTCTAACAGTGTTTTTGTGAGGGGAATGCCTCTTTTGTAATCATTTATAATCTTATAAATTACCTAAATTGTGCTGCAATATATGTTACATAGGATAAATATTTTCTTGCAAGGATAATTGTGGGAGTGGGAGATTGATTTTGTGTTGAATAGGAGTGCATATCATTTTGTTGTACTTTTTTGTAATGACAAAGATTCTGATTTAAACTTATAAATTATATGTTTTGTTTTAAAAACAAACTGAAGTAATTAAATAGATCTAATAGCTAAACACGTTCAAGAGAACATGCGAACTCTTTTCTAGTCATCTAAACATCCCTGAAACCCAAACCACACACACTGATCTATTTAAACTGATGTGTGTTACCAGGGTTGCCAACTCTCACGCATCTGGCGTGAGACTCACGCTTTCAGGCTCTGTCTCACGCTCTCACTCCGCCCAACTCAATCTCACGCCAAATTGCCAAACCTGCTTTTGATATTAAACAAAGCTATAAGCTTTAATTTTTTTTAATGTGTTTTAATGAAATTAAAACAATAAATAGCGTTTTGGCGCTAATGTGGCATAACGTTAAAGCCAGAGGCGTTGAAAAGCGGAGTTGCATGCTCTCGTCTCCCTGCGGTGCGCGCTGGTCACGTGGCCCATGAGCGCTCAATACTTCTAGCGCTGTGCGCATTTAAATGGCTTAAGCGGATACACAACAGTTTCACTATATAGATGTTTGCTGCAAGTTTTGGTAAACAGTACAGCATAGTGTTAGTGTGTATTGATTATTAAGTCAGCCATATTTACAGGATCGTTTTATTATGGAGAGTGATAGAGATGCAACATTGTTAACATTAATGTTATTCTTGTATTTAGCCCTCAGGTATTCCTTACTAATAGGTCACACTCATACTCATTAAATGATATTTATTGAATATTTTGAGGAGATCTTTTGGTACTAAATACTATCTGTGCAACAATTATTGTCAATAAATGACCACTTAAAATATTTTTCTTCTAATATTTGTATTTCTTCTAAAATGTATATTACAATTAGTGTAGTAATTAATATTAAAATAGAGAATTTCAATTCAAAGAGGCAAATTAGAGTCATTTTGTGGCTAAAGAATATTAATGTTTATTTGTAATGCCATTAGGTGCCTTATGGCTCTTTAATAAATATACATGTATCTAATCTAGTTGCTCAAAAATATATTGCAGTCTTTGCATTCTAATAAATATTTAGAAATGATGATCAAACACTAGATTTCTTTAAATGTGAAATTTCAAAACTTAAATAACTTGCATCCTAATCTTTTTAATGAATAATGATACTTATATAAACAGTCACAAGTGAATATTAAGGAATGGCACATATAATTTGACCCAAGAAATGTTTAAACTAGTGCCAAAACAAACATATTATTATGTACAGTATATATAGGCTACTAGATATAAACTGATACTGAATCAAGATCAAAAGCATCACCCCCCCCCCCCCCCCCCCCCCGCGCCCTCAAAAAATCTCACTCCAACCTAAACTTAAAAGTTGGCAACCCTGGTGTTACTGAGGTGTTTAGAGTTTGCACGCTACACCTGTGGTTGTGTAACTGTAAATGTCTGTTTTGTTACCGTTCTGTGCCCTATCAGGGTTTGTTTGGGTGGTGAAAGGAGCGAAGACTCAGATGCAGTATTGAAGGGTTTTTATTGCTTATACAAAAAAAAAAAAAAAAACTAGGTGGGTGGGCAGACAAAAGACTGGAGAGCACATGGCCAGACAAATTACAAGCCATATGCTCACACAAAGACAAGACAAATACAGGAGTGCCAGAGCTCTGTCACAAAACCAAGAATGAACTAGACCGAAGTGACAGAACCCTGACAGTGCCAATCATCCGTTATTTCCCAACACTTAATCAAGCCACTCCTGTTTTACTAAAACTTATATTTGAAGTAGGGCTCCAGCTCCCCTATATGTCAAGCATTCATTTGCCATAAACGCTATGGTTAGGCCTAGCAAAATGTTTCTAGAAATGTTTCCTTAAATTGCAACACTGTTGGGGATTTTGTCTGGAGACAAATAACAGTAATCCATGGTTAATCCTTCATTCCGAAGTTTGATGCCGTGGGTCACCTCGTCTAGTTTCTTGCGGAAAGTCTTTATGGCCTCCTTCATTGGTTGCTCTGTGAAGTGCACATCTGGATACATGCCTAAGAACAGCTGGGGAAAAAGTAAATTATTCAGAGAGAACAACATTTTTCATTGTTTTTACATGTAAAACTGGCCCTCACACAGGGGATTTTCACAAACATGTTTTCAGAGAAACGTGCTCATAATGCGGTATTCCTGGAATGTGACAGTGCAAAGCATTTTATTGTTGATTCATTTATTTCTGCAATGCAAATGCTTTTTACAGTTAGAGAAAAGCTCATATGACAGTGATTATGGCACAGTAAAAAAAAATATGATCCATAAGTCCTGCCGATGTATGTCATCAAACCATTATCAAACTATCAAACCAAAGCCCATCTCACTACAGTGGCTCTACAATAATTTTATGAAGCGACGAGAATGGTTTTCATAAAGAATAGATCCGAATCATGAATCAATACGCTGATTCAAAACTTTGTTTTGAAAGAGTAAGATGGGCTTTGTAACAACATCTTTAGTGCCTCTCATGGGTCTTGAGAGAGGAAATGAAATGGGTCTTGAGGATGGTGTCAATGAAAGCCTTTCTGAGCCATCAGATTTCAACAAAAATATCTTCATCTATGTCTGAAGATGAATGGAGGTCTTACGGGTGTCAGACGACATGAGGGTAATTAATTAATGACAGAATTTTCATTTTTGGGTGAACTAACACTTTAAAGCTTCAGACAGAGTCAGACAGAATGCAGTCAAGAGGGAGACTATTAATATTCAGTAAAAAAACTAGTTTTGATGTTATTGATTACCATTTGTATAAGCACAAAGACCAGTTAAACTATAGAGTGAAGCAAAATGATGGTTAATTTGTGGTTACGATGGAATAACTTCCCTGTTTTATTTATTATTATTTGTTTGTTTTATTTATAGTAGAACTATGGTTAATTTATGTAAGGAATATTCACTATGTATGTTTTCATAGCACTGGCATGTTTGTTTGAAGGACAGAATGGGGAATAGTGCATTTTGTCAGTGAAAAAACGGGGCTTTATCCGATTAACCGAAAAAATAATCAACCAACTAATTAATTATCAAAATAATCATTAGTTGCAGCCCTACAGCTTTTAGAAGAATTTAAAATGTGCCTGTTTTTTTAAATGGATACCTTGATGTCTCAGCTACTAACAGGATCATTCTTTCTTAAATACATTTGGACAAGATTTCTACCATCTACAATTTCAGGTGGACGGTATAACAAAATGAGATGTCAAACCTCATCGCTCTGGAACCGAGTGAGGCCCCAAATTGTGCCTAGAAGCTCTCTGGAACAATCCCGGTCAGGCAGAGTGTCCATGATGTATTGCAGGTCCACTTGGCCCTTCTGTTGGGGAGGCGGCTTGCGCATGGTGGAAGGACTGTTTGGGATCCAGCCATACCACTCAAACTGAAATGCAAAAGTTTATTATTATCCAGAATTTTCACTAACCCTTTTTAATGCACTTGCAGATGATATGAAAGTGTGTTATCTCACCTGTCCAAAGTTGAGAGCAGAATGTTGTGCTGAAGCTGTGAATATCACAGCAGTCAGGTACTCGGCTAACTCCCCTTGAGTTTTCAGAGACTTTGGGAAATCTGTAAACAGTGGCAATATGCATTTACCTTGTGTACCTCTAAAGGTGACTCGATACAAAGATGGATAAAGAACATCCAATAACACAAACAAGCACAGACAAACATTCAGCTAAAGTTGAACCTGTACTCACTGTCAGAATCATTCATGCCGAAGGAAACATCCGTAACAAATTTCTGAATCTCCACATCTTTTTGAACCATCTCATCACTGTCATAGTAGATCTTGACCACGTCAGAAACAAAACTACAGGAAGATCAATGAGATGATGAATAAAAAAAACTCTGGATGCCAGATTTAAAAACAATTTCATTGGGCATGTATGTGGGCTAATTTGTACTTTTACACTACTAGTACAGGATCTCAACTGTCGTTCCCCTACCACTCACCAGTTTATTGCCTCCCAGATCTTCATGCCATCATCTCTGTAATAGTACTTGGGTGCATCTTCCATTCCTCGAGCTTTTATGGCCTCAGGGAAACACAGGGACTTGTAGGTGAAAGTGTCCATGGCTCTTTTCATTACTTCCTCAATCCCAGGTCCACTTACGCTACTGATCTTTAGATACAGGTAATTCAGTTAAACTTTTGCTGAAATATTTACAGAAATTAACTAGGCTGTAAGCACAGATTGATCTTACTGAAGTGATGATCATCTAGGAGGTTATGTCTGAAGTTTTATTCTGGCTGTTTTTACTACATACTACAGTAATCACCAGCTAACTAAATACAATAAAGTCTACAAAACAGAAGACTGAACATCACAATTCAGAAAGTCGAGTAATGCTCAGGCCTGTCATGATGAAGATTTGTTAACTGCGTGCATCCTTAATCCTAATAAGTTCAGAAATGAATAGAATTGCTTTGGATCCTAACAAGATGCTGTTTATCTGTGGATATATTACATTAGGTGTAAAGTTACCTTGCTGATGACTCCGTCTTCATTGAGGAGCTTTTCACGGGCCTCTGCGTTGATTGCAATTGTGAAACGAACATGAGGTATCAGTAGCTGTAAGAAGCAAACAATACACTTACATGTGTGCATTAAATCTTGAAATGTATTCAAAAAGCATAACCTCAAACAGGAAATGTGCCATCCCTTAGGAAAAAGAAGTATGCTTCAAGTTAATTTTATGAAACATACTTAAGTAATGTTTAAGTATATTTTAAAATATACTTTATGTATACTAATTTTAATGCGTACTAGTAGTTAATTCTAAGTGTACTATTTAAGTTAACATAACATTATACTTATAGTTTACCATTTATTTATTATAGTATTCATTTCAGTATACTACTATGTTCACATGTATTAATGTTTTATATGTAAATATACATTTAACTGTACTTTAACTCATTTTAAAAACATTTTACTATAGCTTCATGCATCCTTTTTGATCAACACTTGAATGTGGGTAAGTTTCATGAAGAAAGGAGAATTTTTTTAACAAAAACGTGAGAAAAACCTATTTTCGTCAAAGACTACGCCTTCAGAATGATTATCAAGATGGAGTAGATTGAGTTGTTCAACACCGCCAAAGCTTCACAGTCGTTCCCTCTGCATGGGTTCAACATTTCATTCAGTAACGGTAGGCAGTTTTGATTTTATGATCGCATTATTTTACATTTGCGTGAGCAATCTTCTATCACTTATTTCTTCTTCTTCTTCACCTGTGTTTTGATCAGGAGATTCTGTACTAGAAGATGCATCATAGAATAGTCATAAACCTCTTTTTCGTAAGGGAGGCTTGAAGGTTTTTTGGTTACCATTAAACTATGATTGAAAAAAATGTCTCCGATCATCAAGAAATTGACACACATGTAAAGCACAATCTTCAGCACTGTTCAGCTTTGCACTGACTCTAAATATCATGACTGTGAATGGAAAGACAGGTACCTTGTATACAGGATGGACTGCAGAAAGCTGTCTGAGCATGGCCATTTCAAAAACCTCTGATATCAGATGTGTCTTGAGAAGGTGGGTGACCAACTGGTGTAGGTTAAAGTCGGAAGATTTTACCCACATCTTGGCAAGCATCCAATCATGCTCATCGTCGTTCGGGAGGAAAATTGGGCTCGTTTTCCCTGAGTGTTGACTGAGCTGTTTCAGCCAAGCAGACATTCACATCAATGAGTGAATTCACAGCAAAAGCCCTTTCATGTTTTACTTAATTTATGTTTTCAATTGATACCGATCTTTATGGGACACATACCTGAATGGCAATTGGCACTATTTGGTTCAGTCTGTTGTTGTATAGTAGGCATATGGGTGCAGTCAAATAGTACGGGGAGTCTGGGTGTTTCTTATTGGCTGGCACTCCCTCTAATATTTCATAATCTGCTATGTAGATGTTTCCTGCCTGTTAAGACAGAGATATTTATTAGTGTACAGTTTGGAACATTTGGTTTGTAAGTTAAAGTTACATAAACTAAAAGATGTGAATGATGTTACAATACAGTAAGCAAGTCTTGACCAGCTCTTGAAGTAATGTACGTATTAATGTTTCTGACCTTTATTTCCTCTTGAAGTGTGAGACCTCTCTGCAGACAGCCCTCCACCATCTCGTGTGTGACTGGAAATTTGTCCGGAAGTTCCTTGCACTTCCTGATCATGACCGGATTGCAGCCATTCAAAAACTGATAGCCAAACATGTAATCCGTATTCCAGTCCTGTATCACGTTCTCTGTTCAGTTTTCAAAGAGAAACACTCAGTCAGCTGTCAAACGCTTTACAGGTGTGAAATAAATACCTCCACATGGTTGGTTTCCCACAACAATTGAGTTTGGATACATAGTTTTTGTTTAGATGAAGAAAAACTATTACAATAACAACAAAATATTCTTGACAAATGAAGAAAAAATCCAAACCTAGTAGAGTGTTCTTGAGGTTATAATTTCCAAATATATTTTCAAAATCTGCTATATCGTTCCAGGACTCAAAGTGACCTTTAAAAGAGTCCAAGGAGGAATTCACAAACCTGAAACAGAATACATACAGTATATTTATAGACATGAACACTTATTGTGTGAGAAATATTCAGTATCAAATCAGCAAGGACTGTGGTTATGACACGTTTTCCCCCAAACTTACACTCTCCTGAAATCCTTAGTGAAGTTTGAGTCTTTTTCCTCATCAAACCGAACGTCTAAAGGAAGGTCAGCCAGTGTGGCATCTATGCTCTGTGGGAAGCCCCGGTGCCACTGTTTCCATCTTCAAATAAAAAATGACAACATTTACTTGTACAGTTACACCAAGAAGAATTGTAAAAAGGTAAAGTGTTTTTATCCCCTCATAGCCCAATTTAATATGTAGAGACGGTTTTAAACAAGACATTTGTTTGTTGGTTGTCTTGCTTTTTCATTTTCTTTAACATGCAAACTCAATCAATAAAATATTGCTTTCACAGACAGGGCTTAGCTTAAGCCAGGACTAGGCCTTAGGTAAATTAGGATATTTAAGTCACTTTTCTAAAAAAATGCCTTAGAGAAAAGAAAAAAAAACATTACTGATCTGCATCTTGAGACTAAACAATAGCACAGAAATATTTTAAGATTTGTTGTTTTCAGTTCAGATGGCTCAAATATGCATTTAAGTCTGGAATTAGCTCAAGCCGTGTTTGTGAAACCGCCCCTGGCAATAATGTTTTAACGGTGAGCTGTTTTTGGAAGCTCTCAGAAAACTGTCAGTGTTGCCAAAAAGGGTTTTGCTTTTCGAGAGTGATTAGTCACATGGCATTTACAGCTCAGGTAACCGGCTAAAAGAAAGAAAAGAAGTTGTTTCCAGAACCGAGTGCCCAAGAAGCTAAGATCCGGGTCAAGTACTGTACTTCCATTGAGATTTACTGAAATCTTCATTGTCTAAGCCTAACGCAACACGTTCTACCTCAAATGAGGCAACTAATGTGCCATTTGGCAGGGGGTAGAAAATCTGAACACTGGCATTCACAATGGCAAATTCCCTAAAATAAGTTTTTATTTTTATTTTTTAAATAAAAAAAACCCTGAATTCTTACAAATTTAATTTTTAACTGTTTCATCAAACCTGAATATTTCCTGTCTAGATTCCAGTTCCTCTCGTCTTTGCTTTTTAAGCAAATCAGTGTCATCCTGAGGCAGTCGAGCTAAATAAATACACAAAGAAATACATATCACACACATTTAATAATAATAATAATGCTTGATTAACAACTGAATAATGAACAACATGAGTCTGACACGTACCTCTGCCTTCTCTGATAATCACTTGAGTTTGGTCTAACCAGCGATAACAGGGGAACTCAAAGCACTTTCCAGAGGGAGATTTCACTCTGATATGCCTACAAAACCACTGAGAATTGTCCATTTCAAGTTTCACCTGGACAATGTCTCCAAGGACCTTCTCCACACACACGTCAAAGGAGACCTCCTGTAACAACATCTTTTATTAGACACCCGTTATATAGGAAAGGAACAAACATCACTCACACAGGCTTTGGTGAAGAAGGATTCATCCTACTTTTCCCACAAGGCTGAACTATATGAGTAAACTATCAGCAACTTTATTTTAATTTATTACATTTAACATTACATTTAAAAAAATATGTATATAATCTTAATATATTCTTAAAAGTTCTTACCTTTCTAAAACCACCTAAATAGGGTTTTTTCACCAGGATTTTGTCACTGCTCTGATTCTTCGACTCCAGTGTCAGGTAAAAATCCTTGATTTCCTCACCATTAGTAGATAACATCACCTTGTAGGTCAGTGTTGTGCCTG